>NC_143577.1:258066900-258366900 GCF_048544385.1 Mastigoproctus giganteus
TTGGTTTTCCTTAGCAAGTACTTAGCATGAGGAATGAAACTGAGCTTGCTATCCAGCATTACCCCCAAGTATTTGTATGAATCAACCAGTTTGATTGTTGTGTTCCTAAGTTTGATCTTTGGTGGCCTACGTGGGAGAGAGAGAGAGAGAGAGAGAGAGAGAGAGAGAGAGAGAGAGAGAGAGAGAGAGAGAGAGAGACCCGAGTTCTCTACGGCATCCGAGGTGCCATTAAAACGCCCATCCCTACTGAAAACAACGCTGACTTCCGGTTTCAGACATCTCCGATCTGTAAATAGCATTAGCATTAGCATTTGATGCAAGAAAGCAAGTTTATTCAGCATCAGCCAAAAAAAAAACAAAAAAAAAAAAAACACACCACTCCCATTTCACCCCTCCGTTCGCTCGAAATACCTGTCCAATTGAGCCTTAAATTTGTTTAGCCTATCAACTTCCACAACAAGTAATGGAAGTCTGTTCCACCAACCAACCACCCACTGGCCAAAGGCAAATTTCCTCAATTTCAATTTATGCCCTCTCAGGTGATTATTCTGAGCAAGATGAAGAATCCCATTGGCATTGAGCATGCTCAAACCATTCAAAGCCTTATACACCTCTATCAGATCACCTCGCTGGTGCCTAGTCTCCAGACTCTGTAATTTGCAAAACTTAAGCCTCTCTTTGTAAGAGCACCCCTTTGTTCCATTCACCAATCTTGTTGCCCTTCTCTGTACTCGTTCCAGCAGCTCTACATCCTTCTTGAAATGAGGCCTCCAGACCTGTATACAGTACTCTAGGTGTGGCCTGACCATTGCCTTATACAAGGGAATAATCACCTCCTTATCCCTGCTAGAAAAATTCCTATATATCATTGACAATACACCATGAGCTACTCTTGCAGCCCGTCTTCACTGCTCAGAGAACTTCATATCTGCCTGCACAATTACCCACAGGTCCCTTTCATTCTCTACCACTGTCAGTGTAGTACCACAGAGTTGATACGTTGCTCTGGGGTTGCTGTTTCCCATGTGTAGTACTTTACATTTGTCAATGTTAAACTTCATTTGCCACCTCTCAGCCCATCTGCTCAACCTTTCCAGATCCTGTTGCAGCAGCATAGTGTCAGTAGTGTCCTTGACAACCCTGCCTACCTTTGTATCGTCTGCAAACTTGGACATTAAGCTTGATATACCATCATCAATATCATTTATGAATACAAAAAACAATAATGGATCCAACACTGAGCACTGAGGGACTCCACTAATAACATTAGTCCACGATGAGCAGTGTCCATTGAATACCACTCTCTGTCTTCTCTCCCTCAACCACCCCTTTATCCATAGCAGCAATTTGCCTCCAATGCCATACTGCTCCAATTTGTGTAGCAGTCTTCTATGTGCAACAGTATCAAAAGCGTTTCTAAGATCCAAATATATAATATCAAAGTTATTCCCTGCATCCAGTTCTTTTGTGACTACATCATAGTATCCAATCAAATTGGTCATGCGGGTTCCAAAGAAAGTGCATCACCTCGGAATTTCACTACTTCTAACATTAATGACACAAATATAAAAAAAGAAAAGAAAAGATATTTATTACTAGTTAAGGCAAAGCTAAGTAATATTTGACAGGTGGTCTCAAAATATTCCAAAATGAGCATTTGCGACCAACATACAACAGTTTTGGTAAACAAGACGAGAATTATGGCTGAAATGTTATCAGAATCTGCATCAGTTTATCATTGTAAATGGAAAACAAAATGAAAAGTTCAAAGTAATATTTAGTTGAACCGCCCACCTGTGGCCCTGATGACAGCAGCACACCGTCGAGGCATTGACAGCAGCACACCGTCGAGGCATTGACAGCAGCACACCGTCGAGGCATTGACAGCAGCACACCGTCGAGGCATTGACAGCATCAATTTCTGAAGATAACAAACTGATATTTCGTGGTTTCAAACACCAATTATGAAGGGCTTTGGTTTCTTTCTAGCAACTGCAGATTGCACACAATGCCAACAGTTGTCTATAGAATTCAGGTCCGGCTGTTTCACGTCTAGCGAGCTAAGAGTTGTAATGGACCGCTCTTCCAACTATTTTTCAACTGTAATAAATGTGAACACATTACTGTCGAAACTCTAATGCAGAAATGAAGCTAAAGTAGCTACACAAGTGCCTATTTACACTTTTAGCCTGATCACAAGGAGCAGAGTCGTCCTGGAAGATGCAGTTACTTTGCAGGAAGAAAAGGTCTTTAATGGTTGGCAGCAATTTGCCTTCCAATATAGCCAGGCATCCATTGGCATTTAGGAACCTTTTATAAACCCCAGGTGATACGAAATGCACCCCCATATCATTCGGTTGGTAGGGACTTTCACCGAAGACACCATACAGTCTCGATGGTATTCTTCAGCACGTCTACAGCGAATAGTTTGTCTCCCATCAGAACCATGCAGGTTGAATTTCTTCTCATCCGAGAAAATAACCGACTTCCACAGCTCGGGGGTGGGCCCATTTCACATGCTCCTTACACCAAATTCTTTTTCATTTTTTGTGTGAGGAGGGGCTTTTTCTTAGGAGGACAAGTCCATTTTTGAAGAGGCGTCTTCTGACTGTTACTGCACTTGCTACCACTCCTGTATGTTCTTCCCATTCCCTTTTCAGCTCAGACTAAGAAGAAGCTTCGTGGTTTTTAAGGCATAAGCGCTTCAAAACGCGGTTCCGTTTTGGCGTAGAGACTCGTTTGCGGCGTCCGGTGCCTTTTTTCCTATCAGCAGAACCAGGATTCTTCAGTTTGGAAAGATCTACTCACCGTCGTAGTACTGATTACCAGACACTCTACAGGGTGATTCACTACCAGTGCGACAAGCTTGCAGGAGGTGTAGGGAGCACAAAGACGATACGGAATCACATAGCATTGCAGGGCCCGAAATGCCTTCGTCATGCGGTAGAGGACGTTGAACGGGAGGTCGCGTGAACAGCGATCCCGCTGGAAGTCAGCATTTTCCCGAGGTTCCCGAGGCAGTAGGATGGACGAGTATTCAAACGTTGAACTGACCGACATGCACCTCGCATATGGAGCTGCGGAGTGTAACGGGCGCTTGAACCAGGGACGTTTCCCGCACAGGCGTGCTCCTCATCATACGATTTTCGCACGTGTGCACAGAAGGTTACGTGAGACTAGTTGTTTCACGAGTGGTACCATGAATCGAGAGCGAACGACGAGGACAATGAGGAGAATGTCCTACGTCTTGCAGAAGGCAATCCGAGTACGAGTACTCAAGCGATAGGCCAACGATTGGGTATTTCCCAATCCACTGTATGGAGGATACTGTCAACAAACCAAATGAGTTCATACCATCTGCAACGCGTCCAATCATTGGAGCCTGCGGATTATCCACTCCGGAGGACTTTTGCTACTTGGTTTCTTCAACAGAAACGGTTCGCAAATGCTGACTTCCAGCGGGATCGCTGTTCACGCGACCTCCCGTTCAACGTCCTCTACCGCATGACGAAGGCATTTCGGACCCTGCAATGCTATGTGATTCCGTATCGTCTTTGTGCTCCCTACACCTCCTGCAAGTTTGTTGCACTGGTAGTGAATCACCCTGTATAAGCAATATGACGGGAAGAACTTCCTTCCTCACGTAAGAAGCAACTCTTTCTTCGTGGCGTCAATTGCACATAATCGCCATCCTGACACAAGCAAGGAATGACTGCAACTCTTGCAGAGCGTGCTTATATAGCTGATGCAATATTACGTCATCACCTACGCTTGTCAATCTTATGTGATGCAATCTGTAAGAAATATTGACACATACGTACGTTATTTTTACGACAATTACAGTTTTAAGGGATGATGCACTTTCATTCAAAACCAGTGTATTTCCTTTCCCCGATAATGCGTGTCTTGCTGAAAGACCACGTTCATCGGTTCTTTTGAAAGATGAGAAGTCAATAGAACGAACAGTAGAGTGTTCTTGGAACACAACCTTAAGATGCACTCTCTCATTCTTTGTTTCTTTCTCCCGTTTCACCGAACCGCACTGGGAGGAATCCACTCAACCGGATTGTAAACATCCGTGAGTGTTTGTTCCTGTCGAGCGCAGACAGAGTGCTTCCCTATAACGCGGTGTTGGCATTCTCTTTAGCGTAAAAGCTAATCGCGGCATTTCGGTTGTGGCACGAGCGGCTGCTTTCAGACATCCCCTGTTTGCATTTTGGCACTCTGCCAACTGTGGCTCCCGGGTTTATTGCGGAAGCGGATTGATTTACTTTGCTTTTCGCTCAGTCGATAAGCACGCGGCTAAAAACCAAGCGGACTGTGGCTATTACGCCTGCCACGAACAATGCACGCGCATTGTTGTCATCTGCCTCTCGCTTACTGTATTTTGGGCGACGAAATGGCCGATTATAGGGGCCAATTATGTACGCTAATCGAGACGAGTGTTGCTGGAATGACGTCATCCAGCGTAATAGCCCCCCCCCGGCCATTTGCCCACAACCAGCGATATCTGCATTCGCCAAATTCGTAGCGCTGATGCGCAATTTGGAATCGTGTCTGTCTGTCTGTAACCGGTCCCAACGGCCCTGGCGTCGTTAGGAGAAGGGTTCTCATCGTCATTAATGATTTGCTGAGCGCCGAATTTCTCTGCAGGAAGAGGATTTTCAATTAGCAGGCAGGTGGCGTGTTTTTGAGGTGTCCGCGCGCGATTGCTGTTCCATAAATCACTCGCCTGTCAATGCAAATAACGAACACTTTTAATTAACGCTTTATGAGCGCCAAAAATTATCGGAAATCCATGGCGGCAGCTGCCCGCTGTCAGCAGTTCCCACGGAGTGGGTTTCTTCTCGCTCCGAGATCGGCCAACGAAAGCCACGATTCCACGATTTAAACTGGCGCATGCGTCCAGTTCGTTTCCTCAGAAACAGTTGGTTGTCGAGCAATGGTTACAATTCTTGTCCCGGTTACGATCCCCTCGTTCATTTACCTCTGCAGCGGTCCACTACTTTAACGACACCTGCATTCTGACCCACCGAATCAAAATCTTACAGGCCAATCCTTTATTGGGAAATCTTGGAAACACTACTGTCCTCTCGAATTACTTCAGGATAACAGTTTGCCAGCAACAAATCAGTTCAATTTAAACCTTGGAATGGCATTGAATACATTCTCGTAGAGCTTTAATTCTACCAGGCTCAAGTATTCTTTAGGATTTTCGTTCACTTCTGGGGCACATTCAACTCCCTTTGGTGGCAAAGCGTGCTCGAGCGCCTAGGCTTTTGAACTGCTGTTTGCTGCTCTAATATTACTGGGAGTTATTTCGCTGACAGAATGGTCACAATCTTGATAAAATATAATACCGTCCTACGTTCCGTGTCTCATTGAATCCCAAGGATCAATAGCAGCACCGCTTACATGCAATTTAGTGCTTGATCGGTGGCCATGAAAGGAGATTGATAATTACTGCTCGTTGGCGTATGCAGTGGATTTGGCATTTTCGTTCCCTGTTGGAAGTAAACGCAGAATTTACCACTTAGCATTTGATAAGCCGGACCGAGGATAATAAATTAAAAATCTGAACGCCGAAAACCAGAATGATAATATTCAAAAGTTCTCTGTCTGTCCCTTCAACAAGACTGCCCTCGATCACAGTCAATAATACACCCATTCAGATGGTGGACACTACTTTGTTTCTTAACGCGACATTGGACAATCGTTTAACATTGTATGCACACATAGCATACCGAACCGAAAAGATTAAGTCCTTTCCATCGAAACTTATGAGAACATGAAAGCAAGAATGAGTTCTCACTCATCGGAGTCATCGGACCATGCACATGGTCCGATGACTCCGATGCCGTTCTCCTTCGAAAGGTTAACAGCTGAGCTATCGAATATTCTCATAAGTTTCGATGGAAAGGACTTAATCTTTTCGGTTCGGTATGCTATGTGTGCATACAATGTTAAACGATTATCCAATGTCGCGTTAAGAAACAAAGTAGTGTCCACCATCTGAATGGGCGTATTATTGACTGTGATCGAGGGCAGTCTTGTTGAAGGGACAGACAGAGAACTTTTGAATATTATCATTCTGGTTTTCGGCGTTCAGACTTTTAATTTATTATCCTCGGTCCGGCTTACCAAATGCTGAGTGGTAAATTCTGCGTTTACTTCCAACAGGGAACGGAAATGCCAAATCTACTGCATAGGTATGCGTAGCCTAGTGGTCAGGCGCGCGGGTGCATAAGTAGACGTGCCTTGAGTGACCGGGGTTCAAGCCCGTGACTGCTGAATACGGTGCTGTTTCTTGTAATCTGTCTATCTTGTTAACTCCTCTGACTGTTTGGTCGTCCCAGAGTATAAATAGAAAATTTATTTATTTTATATCATGTGGTAGACAGTTATCCTTCCAATTGCACTGCACGCAGCAGCGGCATCGTCTTCGATAGCCCAGCTGTTAACCTTTTGAAGGAGACCAGGATCATTTCAAAGACGTTTTCTGCTAGCTTTAAATTTTAATATTGGCCTGCGCATCAGTTATTCACTGCTGCTGCTCTTCGGGTAATTTCTGGACCTTCTAATTTACGGAGATGCGTGTTTCCATCTCAGAAATAAAAGGCCAATCGAATTTGGTGGCATCGCCAGAAATACCTCAGTTGACCCAAAGACAGAGAGGGCACGTTCATTGCAGCTTTTGGTGCCCTCGTGGGTAACACAGTTGGTAGGATCGCTCTCCTCCCCACAGAAGACTTGAGTTCGAGTCCCGTCGATGACCGAAGGAATTTTTATAGGCCTTTGTCATAATGTGCCTGAGTTAGTCGGTCTCAGGCGAGGACAGAACGAAAAACCCGAGTTTCTCCCGGAAACTCGGGTTTTTCGTTCAGCTAACGGAAAATCGACCTCAGAACACAAACGAGTTAAAAATTAAAGAAGAAGACATTGATACAGTTCAGATCCACGAGAATCTTCTGTGGCGAGAGACAGTCGTCCTACTCGTACCGCAGAGTACAGAAACTGCATTAATAATTCTGCATCCCTTTAGCACCACGGCAGTGCCGATGATCCCTAAGTGAGAATTTTCGGGGACGGCAATCGCGCGCTTATTTGACACAACTGGTGTGACCCCTAGTGTGCACGGTGCCAGTTAAAAACACCGCCAAACTGCGAATGAAATGAGTACATGTTGTAACAGAAATGAACGCGTTTAACATTTAAGAGAGATGTTCGCGTGGCATCGCAAGTTATGCAGTCTCGCCCGCAGTGAACTTTTGCACTTTAAACGTGCGAATATGAAAACGAGGTTGTCCTCAGCATTAAAACCTAAATCTCTTGTGAAGATTAATCGTTCTGTTTTTTTTTTTTTGTGTAATTTTAAGATACGAGTGAATAACGAAATGGAACTTTATCTTAATTGTTAGTTAGGTCACTGTCCAGAAAACAATTTCCCGAAGGGTGCATAATTCTATGGTGTAACTACGGGCAGTCCTGTCAGTGCTTTCAACACATTTCGCTTATTTTCCATCGTAACAGTCTCAAAGATATTTTATAATTTGTTTTGCCCAATTCCTTCGCAATTATAGTTCGCTTCGTTGCTCAGCCGATCCCTCCAGAAACAGGACCTCACCTCGGAGACATTCCATTGCGATAAGTCTCCTCGAAGCTCGTAATATGAAGCGAAGGTGATGACCAGCAGAAGTCATTTAGCGACAGATTTACAGATGTTGAACTGAATGCGTTGAAATTTTCTTCAGGAGTTGGAAATTCTTTCACAGCGTGATAGGAAGACGTTGATTCTAACTAAAATGGAAGTTGGCGACCTCTAGAGCAGCGAAGCCCAAAGAAGAACTCTCATATCTGACTTATACAAAGGGTACTAGGAACGTTTTGCAATATGACGCAACAATGAATCACAGGAAGCTGCTTGTTGCTGCATGTTGAGACATGTTCATACGTGCATAGTAGCCGCCGCGCCAAGTCGATGGGCTCAGTTATTCATTAGTAGTGAGAGTGTAAAGTGCTTGCGATGGCATCGTCGTCACGAAATGAGATAAGGACAGTTTTGCGGTATAATTTCGTGCGTGGTTTAACCATAGACCAGTGCTTAGAAGAAATGACTCTTGCACTAGATGATGATTGTCCACATCGTACAACGATATTCAGGTGGTATAGAGAATTCCAAAGGGGAAATTTCACTCTGGAGGATTCTGAGAGGCCGGGAAGGCCACGAACGTCAGTTACGGAGGAAAACGTTACTGCTGTGAGGAAAATGCTTGACGAAAACAGGCGAGTGACCTACCAACAGATAGAGGATACTTTGGGCCTAAATGCACCAGCAATTCGTTCGATTCTGCAAGATCATTTGCACGTGAAGAAACTTTGTTCTCTCTGGGTGCCGCATCAACTGACTGAAGAGCAGATGACACGACGTGTGACTTGGTGCCGGGAGATGTTAAAAAAGTTTGATAAGGGACAATCTCGGTATGTGAACAACATCGTGACAGGTGACGAGATTTGGCTGTACTATTACGATCTGCCGACCAAGGCTGAAAACAAAGTTTGGGTCTTTGATGATGACGACACACCCCTAATTGTCAGAAAATCCCGATCTGTAAAGAAGAAAATGATAGCTGTATTTTTCAAATCGAGTGGAATTGTGGAACGTGTCGTTTTGGACACGCAGAAGACAGTCACAGCTAAGTGGTATATTGAACAATGCCTGCCTAAAGTCATTGGATCTATGAAGAACCTGCGGCCAAAGTCAAGAATGGACACCTGGTACCTCCATCACGATAATGCTCCAGGTCACCGCGCCAAAGCCTGCACCGAATATTTGACCACGACAGGACTGAAACTTCTCGAGCACCCTCCCTACAGTCCAGACCTTGCTCCCTGCGACTTTGCACTGTTCCCGCATGTGAAAATGAAGCTAAAAGGGAGGCGGTTTTCCAGTGATGAGGACCTTCTACGGGCTTGGGACAACGAGTGTGCTTTACTCCCTAGTGAAACTTGGCAGAACTGGTTTAAAGATTGGTTTCGGAGGATGGAGAGGTGTATTGAATGTAGAGGAAATTACTTTGAAAAAATTAAATAAACAAAGCTGTATTGCAAAACTTTCCTAGTACCCTTTGTACAAAGGAGACTTTACATCTCTCTCAAAAGCCCTTTTTTTTTTTTAAAGATGGGCGTGTACGAGATTTTCTTGGTATTTTCATCCCATAAACTAATCCACGCTGTTTGCGCACAAACCAACGCTGACGTTTCGTGTCCTCAGTTACCTTGGCAACAAGGTACTCGAGGACAACAATCGCAGACTACCCCTTCCGTTTGTGCTCACATTTTTTTTCTTACGGACTTCGTGTTAACGCAGTTCAGTCCGCTAGGAAACCTGAAATAGTCATCAACCATCTCTCCACCATTAATTGGGATCATTTATTTTCATTATCTACTGAAGAGGCAATCCAATCCTAAGCTGAGTAGTTGAGATATATGGCCATGATTGGTGCATCTAAACAAGTCAGAATAGCGAGAGAACCCAGTGATGGTTTCATCCAGACATGAAAACCGCCTTTAGACGTAAGCAGAGGGCATATAGAAAATGGATAAGATCCAGAAACAGTACAGACCACGAAACCTTTAAAAGGGAGAGAGCTCACTTCCTGCGCGTCAAGAGAGGAGCGCATCAACAGTACATCTTGTCCCAAATTAAGAAGTCCAGGAGAATTTCCTCGAAATAGAACAATCACTTTAACATGGAAGAAAAGCTATTCGAGGGATGGACGCGCATATCTTTTGATCATCAAGATGCTACCACAGAAACCGCAATCCTGCCTAGTCTAACTGGGAATTCCCTAACTGTTATGGATGATATAATAGTTACTAAGCAACAGCTCATTGACGTGATAAATGGCCTACCCAACAAGGCTACAACTGGACCTGTCGGCTTTCCACTGTTTATGGTCAAGGTGTGCTCTGTGTACATTGTGGATCTCCTTAAGGAAGATTCTAAAGACAGGCGCCATATCTGAACTCTTTAAATTTTATTATGTCAAACCAGTCCTAAAATTGGAACCCCCAAGACTACTAAAGACTTCCATCCAACTGCCATAGGATGTACTTCATTAAACGTTTAAAAAACTAATACATTCAGTAATTATCCAACAGTGTTTTTCTCACCGACCACCTTACCTCCACACAGTCCTACACCACAGATCCACGATCTCAAATCTCCTCAATACTCTCTTCAGAGCACAAAAGGCCCTGAATGACAGAGCTCAACTGGACATTATTATGTTTTTTTTTATATTAAATGTGCTTATGATACTGTGTCAATCCCTACCATTTTATACATCCTAAAAGAATATATCAAGGCATCAAACCAAATAGTCAGCATTCTGGAGTCTTTACTACACCGAACAGAGCTAATTATAGAAAATGGATCTCACCAAAAAACTATTTATGCAACGAGGGGGGTGCCTCAGGGTGGGGTGATGCCGACCGCCCTCTTTGCAATTCTTCTTGAACCATTCCTCGCCGCACATCCAAATTTCTGCTCCTTCGCCGATGATTTAAATTGTTTTATTATTTCAAAAGACCACAAACAGATTCAAGAAATTAATAATCAAACCTCCAATCAAATTCAACAATTAATAGATTATTTACAGTTAGCTGGACTCCAACTAAACAATGCCAAGCCAGTCCAAATGACAATTACGAAGAGGAAGTTCAGAAATGACATCCAAAAGTTTCATCGCATACTGACCTTGGGCTAAGGTGGGACGAATAATTAAATTTCAAATCCTCCAGACAAAGTGGAAGACCTCCGCTGCATTCTGGAGCTCGTAGGCTGCCACAACATCAATTTGATTTGTCAATACATCGATAGGTGTCTCACTCCTGTACTTTTTATATGCATCTGAAATTTGGTCCTCCGCACCCGCCTCTGTGTGTAACGGATTCTTGGCGATGCGAACATCTCTCTTAAATGTTAAACGCGTTCATTCCTGTTACAACATGTACTCATTTCTGGATTCTGCGGTGGCTGAACCGTCTGGGAGGGAACCCGTTCACCATTTTCTTAAAACAAATCTGTGCACATTCTCTAAGCTGCTAACCCGTCAGATTAATGCCCCATCGATAGAGGATATTATCTCACTTCAATAGAAGCCACCAGAGCGGACAACGTCCACTTAGGATGAAGCTCACTATCCTGGACTCCCTGAAAGGAATGTTGCCGTGGGGGTCCGCGAAACGACCCTCTGGAAATGGTCAAATTATTCTTTCTATGTATAGCAAATTGATGATTAATAAAGAAAGTTATTATATATTTATGTAAAAATAAGAATAAATTTGGGTTGTTTTTAACATAAAACTTTAGAAAGAAAATTCTAACAGAATTTTCTTTTCAGAAAGCCCACTGTTCATACATATATTACTTAATTTCTGGAGAGTATCATACGGAAGTATTCTGCGTATCATATTGAGGTAAACTTCTCTTATTATTTTACAAATATTGATATCAACGTAGGACGTATTGAGCGTTACAGCTTTGGTTCATACCATCAAATTCATTTTAAACTCTTATTGACTTATTTCATTCACTTCCTTTCCCTCCAGGTATAACCTATCGATACACACGATTATGGGGAAGTTTTTGAACAGTAATCAGGAAATAGTAATCCCAAAAAAACTTATTCACTTGGTGGAGTTCAACTAAACCCAATACTGGAGGAAAAGGACAGACATAAAATTCTCTGAGCATTGTAAACAGGTTGCAAGGAAGGCCCATGGTGTCCTATCGATGATCTATCGAACTTTTGCAAGTAGAGATAGGGGCGTGATAATCCCATTATATAAGGCTTATGTTAGACCACACTTGGAATACTGTGTTCAAGTATGGAGACCGCACCTAAAGAAAGACATCGAGCTTCTTGAAAGGGTGCAAAGAAGGGTAACTCGCCTGGTGAGATCCGCAAAAAGGCGTCCTTATGAAGAAAGACTTGGAATATGTGGGTTGCAGAGTTTGGAAACTAGACACCTTAGAGGAGATTTGATTGAGGTGTTTAAGGCTCTGAGAGGCATCAGTAAAATGAATGAGGACAAAATTTTCAAGATTATAAATGATGCTAGAACTAGGGGACATAAATTCAAGTTACGAGAAGGGGGAAAATGTTTAGATTTTACTGCAGGAAGTTTTATTTTAGCCAGCGAGTTATAAATTACTGGAATAAGTTGCCTTCATGGGTCGTAGAGGCTGACAGTTTGGGGAAATTCAAAGGTCATCTGGATAGTACCTTCGGGCCAGGGAAGCGCATAGAATGATAGGTTAATTTCCTTTTCTTTTATTGATTATTATTATTTATTTTTATTTATTTATTTTTTATCATTGTTTTATTCGGGGTTTTATTATTTTTTATTTTTTGGTTGGTGCAGCCTAAGCCATAGTCTTTCTTGCACCATGCGGCCGTTATTAAGATTAATACTAATATTCATTCAAGGCTCAAATTTACATTGGAAAGGGAGGATACGGATACTAAGTCATTAAATTTTCTAAATTTCACGCTTACTCGGGACGCGATTAAAATCCAATTTAGCATCTATCGAAAACCTACAAACACCGGTACGCTTCTACATTATAATAGCTATCACCCGTTCACCTACAAAAGATCGATTACTCAATTTATAAATGCCTATAAATATTCTACGACGGAATCTGCTTTGGGCTCAGAAATACAAATATTAACCAGCAGATTTAAGAATCTGCTGGTTAATCTGCAGATTCGTAAATCTGCAGGGGTTATCCCCTCTGTGCAATAAGCCGAATTAGGGTACAAGCTAAGGATAGGATACAAAAAAATACGCCAACCAACAATAGTAATAAAAAAAAATACTTTATTTCTGTCCCATATGTTGAACAGTGGCACAAACAACTTAACAGATTCTTTAAAGATACCCAATTTAAAATTGTGGCCAGGCCAATACGGAAATTACAGTCCTTTCGAAATTACAGTCCCTCAGTCCTCTCCTCGTTCGCAACACAAATAAATGACCTAGTATACATTTCTTGCGGTGATTACGACTCATCTTATCAGGGTTCTACACGTTTCCTCTCAGTTTTCGCGTTAATCAACACGCGTCCTCAGTTCGTGCTTCTCGTTCAGCAGCGTCAGAATTAGCCTTTCACGCCGTTAACGAAAAACACTTTTTTATTTAACGAGGCCAAAATACTTAATATCCAACGTAATTATACGCGACTATTAATTGCAGAAATTGAATTACACGAATATTCTGTTAATGCTCGTCGGCCCTATCTCATCTCCGATTCGTGGGCTTTTACGCGCATGCGCGAAGACAAATAATCTCTATTTTAGTTCCACGCTCACCCCTATTCGGTAATTTTCATTCCTGTGATCACGACATACGGTCGAAAAGCATTATCAGCTTCAGGAAAATCGTTTCGCAATTTTTTTCATTAATTTTTAATGAAATTAAAAATTAATGATTGATTTTTAATTATTGTTGAATTGATTTTTAATTATTTTTTACTGTAATGTAAAAAAGATTCCGATATTTTCGTTTTAATTGCTGGAGAGTATCATACGGAAGTGTTCTATGTATCATATCAAGAAAAACTTCTCTTATTATTTAACGAATACATACACTGTGCAGCCGCTTTATTAGTTACACCCCTGCTGGGCACACAAATGGTTTGTCCCACAAAGTTGCCAGTCACACGACAACAGATGTGGATATAAATTCAGCAGAACAACCTTTCTAGTATCAGTTAAGCGTACAAATCGTAGCAAACAAACCTGAACTTTTCACGCACCACAGTTTCAAGGGTGTATCGAGAATGATGCACGAACCGAAAACATAGTCTCAACGGCACTCCTGTGGAAGAAAATCGCTTGTTGATGAGAGAGGTCAGAGGAGGAACGCTAGAATTGTGCAAGCAAACAGACACCACAATGTCGCACATCACGTCAGAATACAACCTTGGTGCGCAGAACAAATTATCTCAACACTAGTTGCACTTTGTCTAGAATGGGCTACAACAGCCGACGGCCACATCGCGTACTTTTGTTATCAATGAAGAACAAGGGAGCACGCATCCTGTGGGCACAGCAACACCGGACTATCTAGGACTGGAAAACAGTTGCTTGGTCTGACGAGTCGAAGTTCCTGGTGCATCATGTTGTTGGAAGGCTCAGAATTTGGCGGAAACAACATGAATCCATGGATCTGTCATGTCTCACGACTACTGTGCAAGGTGGTGGGGGAAGTGTTATGGTTTGGGGAATGTTTTCTTGGCACACGTTGGGTCCATTGATACCCATTGATTCACGTCTGAATGCCACGTAGAAAAATAAACATCGTTGCTGACCAAGTGCATCCATTCATTTTGACAGTTTATCCGCAGTCAGATGGTTACTTCCAACAGGATAATGCGCCGGTGCACAAAGCCCGAGTCACTATGGAATGGTTCCAGGAACATGACAATGACTTTTCTTTGCTGTAGTGGCCCGCTCAGTCCTCGAATCTCAATCTTATTGAACATCTTTGGGATGAGCTAGAAAGGGCTGTTCGCTGCAGGCCTACACCTCCGTTGAATCTCAAGGAACTGCGTGACACAATCATGTTTGCATGGTATTCCATTCCTGCACAACGTTTTCAGCATCTTGTTAAAAACATGCCTAGACGAATTCAGGCTGTTTTGAGGACTAAAGGAGACTCAACACGCTACTAGGTGCCTAATAAAGTGGCAGCACAGTGTATATTACACACACACAAACATGCGCGTATAGGGTGTTCGCGAACTTTTTTTTTTTCTTTTTTTAAGGGGTTCTCCGTCGATTTCAATAGTTTGGGAACCACTGCATTAGATGATCCAGAAAAGTAGATGCCGTCGCCTCCAAAACACAAAACGTCCTGGTTGAACTTCTGGATTATTTACGATGTCTCGGACTAAAGTTGAACATTCAGAAAGTAGCTCAGATGACCTTCGCAAAAAAGGACGACAAGAATAAAATTACACTGAAAATCAACGGAACCGTCATTGAAAAGGTAAACTCTCACACCGATTTGGGGTGAAGTGGAATGACAGATTAACATTCAAAGACCACCTCAAAATGGCCAGGCAGAAAACGCTTGCTGCTCTCTGGTCAGTCCGAGAGGAGCTGTTCGATCTTAGGCCTCGAGGATTTCTCTTGGATTACTTTCAAAGAAATATGATCCCCGTACCGCTCTATGCATCTGTGCTTCGGTCACGGACCTATCCTGCTCAACTCAAGAGATTCCTTGGGACTGAGTACTAGCTCCTGAGATAGTTAAACAGAGTGATGGGACACCCTTTTACCATCTCTCGGAGCGTTCTCTATGCAAACCTTGGCCTGAAACCGTGGGAAACCATCATCAAGGAGAGGAACCTGCACGCATTGGCTCAACTCCTTTGTGGCCGAATAGATTCAATCGACATCTGCGAAGTAACGACAAACTCTCGAACTATCCTGGCACCTCCGTAGCCAGGTGGGAAGGAGTAGTAGTGCGTAGCACACGCTTCTTGATTAGACCGGGGTTCGAACCCGTCACCACCAAATACGGAGGATGCGGAAAGGTCAGGGAATGACCACCGCATATTCCCGGAGTATTATGGCCTTAGTTGCTAATGCTCTTAAAAAAAAAAAAAAAAAAAACTAAAACTAAAAAAACTCGAACTATCCAACGAACCCGGTACAGTGCAACACCTTGTCCACGATCTTCACTACAAAACCTGCAATACCTAGGATCAGCGTTTCCGGCTAAAACGGTCGGACCATATATCTCCTTCGGAATCGATGCCTCAGCTTTCTGCAGCTCGAAGCGCTACAGAGAAGACACCCTGAAAGAACTGTACAAAGTAGAACTATTGGCTGTACCACCTTCACAGTTTTGAAACTTCAACGTTATATCGTGTCAGCTTATTTGTAAATACAATGTGTGGTCATATAGTTTTTAAACTTAATGTGTTTACATATTTATGATATAATTTGAATATTTATTATGTACTCCCTTCTAGCCGAACCAGGTAGTTCCGGGGGTGCCCACTAATGTGGAAATAAAAACATAATAATAATAATATCCACGCTGGAATAAATCAATCCCGGAAGTAAATTCCTATTCCTTAGAAATGCACACTGGTCTCATCCCTACTCCCACGGGAAAAGCATCACCAAGAACACTTAAAGAGTACAAGCGTTATTATTAGTATAAGACTCAGGGAATTAGAAGTAAGCGCATAATGGACATTAAATCTGCTATTGGAGAGCCCAACCACACAAACAGCCATGGACCAAAAGTATATAAGATATAAACGGATATGTTGATTGCCAACAAAACCTCGCGAAGCATCCCGTTAAATCCCAACACAGCGGTACCACAGAGAAAGAATCTGCAGCATGGTAACAAACCTGCTCGACTCTACTTTGACAAGAATTACTCAATCGAACCAAGGAATGCTTGTACATCGATCCCATGCACCGTTTCCCACAATCACTGTGGTGATTATGGGAAAGGTGACTGCGGTGGTCTCAGACAGTTTTTAAATTCTGTACAGTGGGACCAACTAATGATGTTACCAACAGAAAATTCTAAGTGGGAAGCATTCAAGGAATTAATCGTGGATGCTACTAAAAGTTTCATACCAACAAAGAAATATTGTTCAAGGTTTAGGCCTAATTGGTTGTCAAATGAACTAATGAGACTCGTAACAGAAAAGAAAAATGCATGAAACGCATATAAATTATCAAGCGACTCAGAAGCCTATGGCAGATATAAGCTAGTCTGTAATCAGGTCACAAAGGAGGTTAGGCAGCCGAAGGCAGATTACGAGAAATCCTTGGCAAAGGATGCTAAGAAAAACAGCAAGGATTTCTTTACTTATATAAACTCTAAAAGGAAGGGGATGAATCTGATTGGTCCACTTGACATCGATGGTTCGACTGTTGATGATCCTGCTCAGATAGCAAACAAACTGAATGAGTATTTTGCATCTACATTCACACGTGAGGAATTATTACAGTTTGAAAATGACAGAAGGTTATCAAATTGTAGCAGAGTGCTTAATGATTTTGTAATAATTGAGAGCAAAGTGGAGGAGAAATTGTTGAAGTTAACCATAAGAAAAGCACCTGGGGTGGATGGGTAATTATGGCTAAGCAATTATGACTAAGCAAACCCTTAGCCATAATTATGAGAGCATTCTTGGACTGAGGGGTGGTCCCCACGGAATGGAGATGTGCAAATGTGTCCTCAATTCATAAAGGTAGATCGAAGGGTGACACGAGTAATTACAGACCAGTTAGTTTAACTTCTGCACTGGTTAAAGATGCACTGCAGGATCATCTAGACAAGACTGCAGCAATAATTCAGACACAGCATGGGTTTGTTAAGGGAAAGTCTTGTCTGACAAATTTGATAGGATATTATGATGTGGTTACAAAGGAACTGGATGCAAAAAATAATTTTGATATCATATATTTGGATTTCAGGAAAGCTTTTGACACTGTTGCGCATGGAAGACTATTGTACAAATTGGAGCAGAATGGTATTAAGGGTAAGTTGCTACAATGGATAAAAAGGATGGTTCAGTGGGAGAAGACAGAGGGTGGTAATCAATGGGTGCTGCTCTTCTTGGACTAATGTTATTAGTGGAGTCCCACAGGGTTCGGTGTTGTGTCACTATTGTTTTGTATATTTATCAATGATAGTGATGAAAGTATATCAGCCTTAGCATCGAAGTTTGCAGATGATACAAAGGTTGGTTGGCAGGGTTGTTAATGACAGTAATGGCAGTGTGCTACTACAACAGGATCTAGATAATTTGGGCAGATGGGCTAAGAAGTGGCAACTGAAATTTAACCTTGACAAATGCAAAGTACTGCATATGGGTAGAAGTAACCCCAGAGAAACGTACCAACTGTGTGGTACTACACTTAAGGTGGTAGAAAATGAAAAAGACCTGGGAGTAATAGTGCAGCCAGATATGAAGTTTTCTGAGCAATGCAGACAGGCTGCCAGGGCAGGTCATGGGTGTTGTCAATGATATATAGGAATTTTGCTAGAAGGGAAAATGAAGTGATTGTCTCTCTGTATAAGGAAATGGTCAGGCCACGTCTTGAATACTGCGTACAGGTCTTGAGGCCTCGTTTTAGGAAGGATGTAGATTTACGTGAGCGTGTACAGAGAAGGGCAACAAGATTGGTGAGGGGAATGAAGGGATCCTCTTACCAAGAGAGGCTTAAGTTCTGCAAATTGCAGTGGCTGGAGACTAGGCACCTGCGCGGTGATCTGATTGAGGTGTATAAGGCCTTGAATGGGTTGAGCACGCTGCATTCTGATGGGATCCTTCCATTTGTTCAGATTGCGAACCTAAGGGGCCATAAATTCAAATTAAGAAAAGACAGATGTAGAATAGATGTGCGGAAATTTGCCTTTAGCCAGCGGGTGGTTAATTGCTGGAACAAACTTCCATCTGTCGTTGTGGAAGTTGATAGGTTAAATAAATTTAAGGAGGAACTGGACAAACATTTAGAGGTGATTGTTTTGTATTTTTTTTTTTTTTTTTGGCTGATGCTGCATAACTCACACACTTGCTTTCCTGCATCACATGCCACTACTACTACTACTACTACTATCACACCTGCCTAATTATTCCCCAGCAGGACCCAAGAGTAAGCTGTGATGCTGATAAAAGACCTTCCTCAGCGCAAATTGTCATCAAGCAGACATCTTCCCAACAATTACGATTTGGAGGGACAGTCCCGAATCCGCATTCAAACAAAGTCGAGAACTTTGTTGGAACATGGCCCATCCACCGTATGGCCCATCCACCATAACTGATAATATGTAAATCCTTTGAAGAAGATAATAGGGTCAGGGTAGCTCCGAATTTTTTAAAACAAGATATCCTTCACATACTTCTTTCGTTATTATTTCTGATAAGCGTGACGAAACAAAAGTATTGGATACTCACACCTGGCTACTAGGAACACCAGGAATTTACTACGTGAATTAAATGAGAAAATCGTTATTGTACACTAAAGATACAATGTAAGTAAATATCGTCTTGGTTATTGTACACAACTCAAAAATTTGTCCATTAAAGTGGAGCGCATAATTTCATGTGTTTCCAACTCAACTGCCAACATTTTTACATTTTTTACAATTATTAAAATACAAAGTTTACATACCGTCAAAATACAAAACTTATATAGACTTTTATACAATTATACATATATACATTTCCATGATCCAGGGCTTGTGTGTGTGTGTGTGTGTGTGTGTGTGTGTGTGTGTGTGTGTGTGTGTGTGTGTGTGTGTGTGTCATGATGGCTCCAAGGCAGCAGCCCATCTCCACCTTTGTTCTGTGTGTTGGTGTAGAAACTCTAGGCCACTTCGCCACCAGGGAACAGCGAACACCTGGGCAGCTGCCACCTAGAGCCCGTCTCCAGGCAAGATGAAACCGGCCTGGGTCTACTGTCCTATATGTGCACAGAATCCGGTACCCACCGGAGATAGTGCAATACCGGTGTGTGCCAGGAATCCCGCTCCCAGTTGTTCAGACCTGGCAGCCGGCAAAAAACAAAACAAAAATAATAAAAAAAATAAAAATATGTAGTACCACTACATATTTTTAAGTAAACTCAATGCTTAAATTATAAAGCAAATGCGCACCCGCTGCCTTCTAAAATTAACAGTAGACAAGTCAAACTCCCTCCTCATCTCCTCATCCATATCAAAACAATCACCCCAGAACGATTGCGGCCATCGATTCTATTCCTGCCTTCTCAAACCTCCTGCTCAGTTGGATTCCTCCAATTTACTTTCGAATAGCTGAGCCCTTACGTCCTAAAAGTACTCTGCGCCATATTCAATAACATCCCGAAGAAGACAACCTTCCCCGCCCAATAGAGCCAGTACATGGCGAGCGCCGTTTTAAGAGTAAAACGCTCTTCTTTGGGAAAGCACTGCTGACCACTAACTGAGGCTTCCTTTTTTGTAGAATAGGTTTTGCTGCTCATCCTCATTGAGCCGATCTTACTACACAGCCCCTGCTCAAATTCACCGCTCACTCTCACACCGTTTTACAGTCACAAAGCTGATGTCAACCAACAGACGCATCGTCGGTATTTTTAAGAAGCATTCGGATTCCATTGCTGAAGCAACGATACCAGATCCATATCCACTCTTTTATTTCAACTTTTTCCCTAAATAGGTCTCTAAACCTACGAATTGCAGGTGTAGCCTATTCACGTAGACACAGTGACCAGGCAAGACTCTGCCTCGAGGCAGTGTCTTGTTTTTTCTTGATGACCTATTTTTGGCCTATTCTTGATTGAGTCCAAAACATCGTATTTCAAAGTGATTGAATTGAGGTTAAGCACTTGAGCCACAGGAGCATATTGATGAAGCTATAATAAAGGTCGTGTGGTCAAAATTCTTTATTTTTCTTAGATTTAATCATTACATTTCCGGTGATTTCAAGCTTATCAACCATATCAAACCTAACCATTGTATCTTCATCTATCAAGAAATAAACTAATCACTCTAAGCAAACTATCATCCTTCCTTCGGAACTACTCGAACGAATCCGAATGTATAGGAAGCAGCGCTGCGCCAACGAAAAATCGATTCTGCCAAATACTATCGAGAGCCGGATGTGATATTTGTCTAGAAGGTTAGGTTTCATTTGCACGTGCAAATGCCCCCAAGAAGGTTTTCTGGCTTTGCCGGATGAGCGCCTAAATTGCATCCGTGGTTGAAAAACTTAGCAGATACACCAAAATTATTTTTTACCCGGCGTTCTGCGGGATGCTGAGGTGAGGGCCTCAGCAGCTCCACAACCATTAAACCTGCTTTAACTGGCAAGCAGAAGCATAATATACAACGGCGACTAAAAATCGATAATCGCTGCGTGGGCTGTGACAGAAGATAGAAAAGGTGATTTGGCCAAACAGAAAGCGTTTCATGTGCAGAACAGGAAATGTCGTCAATCGCGTAGTAACTTCTTTAGAAAAACGATCATTTTCTCGTTCTGTCCGATATTTATTTAACCAAATCATTTAGAATGCCTCAAAATAAGTTTATCACGATTTCAGTCTCGCTCTTAACCATAACCGTAATTTTTTTCCCATCGTTTTAAGTGCCTCAGTGCAAGGGAAAGATGGCGATGGCAATTTGTTTTAAGTGCCGGCAACCCTTCCCCATCTCCTCCATCATGCATGTGGACATGTGGACATGTGTTTTTGTAATGGGCGGCACCTAGAACGTCAGTTCATCTCCGCCTCGTATCTCTGTGAAGAACAGTACCACTGTAGAAGGGCCAGAAATAAGTAGTGTATGTTTGTGTGTATTCTGTGTGTGTTCTGTTGTTGTGTCTGACCGCTTGGCTACCCAAAAGCATCAGTCACCTGGACAGATGATTCTGGGTACTCGTCCACACCACGGGAAGGTGGGCCAGTCTCAATGGAGCTCGCACTGTCTCAATTCGAGACTCTGACCCACCTGATGTTGGCAAAAGATGGGCCAGATTCCTCTGGGGGCCCACTCCAGAGGAGAGAAAAAAAAAAAAAAAAAAAAAAAAAGATTTCCCGTGGTGTTAAAAAAAAATAAAAATAAAATAATAAAATAAATAAATAATAAAAAGTAAATGAATAAATAAATAAATAGAAAATAAATGAATAAAAAAAAATAAAAAATAAATAAAATAAAATAAAATAAAATAAAATAATAAAAAAAAAAAAAAAAAAATTTGGGAATGTTGCTCCCTATTGAGTAGCTTCACCAGACAAAGGAGTAGAATTATTCGTAGACGTATAACTAATTCTTCTTCTTGTGAAAACATCGGATGCAAACTGCTGAAGAGCAACATAAGAATTCTTGTCTCCCACCAGCAAAGTTTCATGCCCATGAGAGAGTGTAGAAACTGATGAACGAAGAACATCTCTAAAGTCATTATACAGCGGACATTCAAATAAAATGTGGCTCCAATTTTCATTTTCCCCGCATTGACAAGCTTCCGTTCTAGAAAGACCAAAACGACATAGTTTTTCGTTAAGAGATCCATGTCCCGTTAAGAGGAAGGATGTATATAAGTCTAAAGAGAACCAAACAGGTTTCTGCTTTACACAAAGGGTCACCTCAGCGGAAAAAAATCCTAGTAACAGATCCATGCCGTATCCCAGCGTGTCTGCCATAGATTTATCATTTCATTCCACAAACGATTACGTTCTTGCTTAATATCTGAATTAATGTTCAGAACCAAACCCATAAATTCAGTTGGTAGTTGGTTTTTTAACCTATAACAAAGACCTCTGTAAGCAACGTGAAGGTCCAATGGCAATACACCTGCAAGAACCTGCAGTGCAGAAGTTGAAACAGTACGACAAGCTCTTAACATTCATAATAATATTGTACGTTGCATAGTAGCCAACTTCAATCGAAATTTAACAGTTCTAAACTTGTGAAACCATACACCTGCAGCATAAGTAGCCATAGGAAGGAATACGGCATTATAATAAATTCTCATGGTACGTCTAGAAAGTCCCCAATCTGAACGAGAAATTTTTACAATAGCACCAGTGAATCTTCTGATCTTTGTTGTTACATTATTTAAATGAGAGACAAAATTAAGCTTTGAGTCGATTGTAATCCCAAGTAATTTAGTTTCAGAGACAAGTGGAATCCTGTTATTATTAATCTTCACTAAAGGGGGTCGTTGAGGGTTTAAATGTGATCCAAAGATCATCATTTTAGTCTTGGACGAACTTATTGTCAATTTATTATCCACTGTCCATTGGAATAAATTTTGTAAGACATCATTGGCATTACTTTCGATAGCAGATCTAGATGAACCATGAATTAAGATAGTGAGATCGTCGGCATAAGCGATGATTTTAGTGCTACTGAAACAACGGGAAATCCAATCCTGTAATACCATATTCCATATAAGAGGCCCTAAGATAGATCCCTGGGGACATCCTCGTGAGACTTCTCTAGACACCTCCTGAAATTTAGATTTCACTAAAACTTGACGATTACTGAAATAGCTTGCGAACAGGTGGTACAGTTGCTGAGAGCATCCAGCTGATCGTAACCGTTCGAGAGCACTCTGCCACCATAGAGAATCAAATGCGCCCTCGAAATCAACAAAGGTAGCTAACGTGTACTTTGATGTTGAATTCTCAATGCTGCGAGCAAATTCAACAAGTGCATCTTCACAGGACTTCCCTGCACAGAACCCGTATTGATTAGAGGACACCATATTTTTCGACTGAAGAAGATCAGTAACGCGCAGAGTCATTAGACGCTCTAGCAACTTCCCAAGATTTGGTAAAAGTGCAATAGGCCTATAAGATCTAGGATTTAATGCTGGTTTATCTGGTTTTTTAATCAGTTTTAAAAGCGCAATTTTCCACATATCAGGAAAGAGACCTTCTTGGAAACATTTATTAAAAAGTAAAGGCAGTACTTGTGGACGCAATTTGAAAAATCGCAAAATAAATGTATTTTCAACCAGGTCTATCCCTGGACATTTCTTAATATTAATCTTTTTAGCAACAGAGGTTAACTCATCAATGGTAAATTCTTCTGTCTGAATATTGGTGGTATAAAGCGAATTTGCAACTCGAATATTTGAATGTACAACAGAATCAGTAGTTAGATCATCCACCGGGAATAGTCTGTCAAGAATAACATTAACTGTATTTATCCAATCAGTAGTCTCCAGGAAATCTTCTTTCACAGTGCCGTATACATCTAAAGAGTGAATCTTATTACGAGCTATCTTATAAATAAGACCCCAAGGATTATCATTACCAGCACTGTGAACAAACTCCTTCCATGTTTCCCGTTTACGTGTGGCAATAGCCTTTACATAACGTTGTTTGAGTGAAATGTATTGAGAGTAAAAATAAGCTACTTCATCAGAGTGCCAATCCCTACGTCGACGCTGATATTTTCGACGGGCTCGATGTACCTTTTTCTTAAAGAAGACAATTCTGAGGTCCACCAGGAACAGGTCTTTAAACTAATCTTTTTCTTGCTAGCCGATTTGTATGAGGCCTTAAGTAATGACTGGCGTAATAAGGCATGTATGTATGTATGTATGTATTTAACTGTCGAAGGGTGGCACCCGGACATACATCCATCTCCACCAATTTATCATATAATATCATATTCTCATAATGGCCTGTTAGTGTAAGTGTGTGTACACGTGTGTGTAATGTGTTATAAGTCAAACAGGCTACTCTGCCACCAGGTGATAGTCCATTGGGCAATTACCACCTGGTGCCCATCCCTGGCACGAGGAGCTATGCCTGGATCTATTAACTCTGGCTGTGCATATTGCACCTAAATCCCGCACCCACCAGTAAGGGTGCAAGACTGGTGGGTGCCAGCAGTCCCGCTCCTGGGGTGCCCACACCCAAGAGCCAGCAAAAAAAAAAAAAAAAAAAAAAAAAAAAAAATGCACCAACTAGGAGAATACATCTTACTAGTGAGTGCAACAATCCCGCCTCATGGTCATTCCACAAGGCCAGCCAAAAAAAAAATTTTTTTTTTTTTTTTTTTTTTTCTCCCCGCCTCCAAGACAGAATGCCTATCCATCCAGAGGAGGAGGAAAAAAAAAAAAAAAAAAAAAAACAGGTCTTTAGTCAGTATTAGTAACAACATGTATACTCCTCCTTTTATTAAATGTCAACCTGCAAAACCGTTGAAATTCTACAAAATTCCTTTCATTAGACAGCCAAATTAATTCAGAACCCCTAATAAAATTAGGTACCAAATTAAATAAGTCGAATCTAAATTCATCATGCAAATTGCATTCATATAAGATATGATCCCATGTTTCCAACCTTCCACAAACACAGTAAGGATCTTCCACTAAACCAAACTGATGCAATTTACTTTTTAAGGAACCATGCCCCGTAATCAAATATGAGCATTCCATACTTGGATAAAACCAGCGATGCAATTTGTTATTAAAATTAAATTCAACACTAGGTATAAATAAATAAGTTACTCTACCAGTACTACTGGAATCCCAACGGTCCTGCCATAATTTAATTAATTTCACCAAAATTTCTTTCTTCTGTTTGCTGACTGCAGAAGAAACTTCATTAGTAATCCCCAGAAATGTAATTTGTATTCCTTTTCTTATAAAATAACAAAAAGCTCTATACACGACTGTTAAATCCAAAGGCAATACCCCCGCAATCACCTGTAGAGCATTAGTCGAAACAGTCTTACAAACACGCAAAATAGTTAACAACATTATTCTTTGTATTGATAATAGTTTTTGTTTAAATTTTACATTGACAGTACGAACGTACCAAATTGATGCAGCATACCACACAATCGGAATAAAAATAGCTTTATAATATAGATACAAAATGCGTTTACCTAATCCCCAATCTTTTCTGGTAACCCTAACTATAGAAGCAGTGTAAGTTTTTATTTTCCTACTTAAATAATTCAAATGTTGGGAAAATAATAACTTATCATCCAAGATAACCCCTAAATATTTTACCTGGGAAACAAGAGGAATTTGTTTACTGTTTACTAATAATCGAGGTGGTCTGTTGTAGTCTAATTTTCCTTTTAATAACATCATGACAGTTTTAGAAGATGAAATTTTTAGTTTATTTAATGTAGCCCAATCAGTCAAATCCTGAACAATAACCTCCATTCTACTTTCTAATACTGCTCTAGATCTTCCTGTCACGCACAAAACCAAATCATCAGCATAAGCCACCTTATAACAATTAGGGACTGTTCTACTTAACCACTGGTTTAAGACCAGATTCCATAAAATAGGACCCAACACAGATCCTTGTGGACATCCGCGATCAATAATTCTATTAAAAGTTAGATGTTGGGATCTTATAATAATCTGTCTATCCATTAAATAACTTTTAATAATTTGGTATAACAAATTGGGACAATTTAATTCTCTTAATGAAAAAAGCACACTTTGATACCATACAGTATCAAATGCTCCTTCAAAATCTATGAATAATGCTAACACATATTTCTCACCAGAATTTACACTAAAATTAATCAAATCGCGTAGGGCATCCTCTGTTGAGCTATTTCTCTTAAAACCATATTGATATTTAAAATGAAGATTTTCTTCATTGAACAATTTCTCTAGCCTTAACAACAACAATCTTTCCAATATTTTACCCAAATTTGCTAACAAAGAAATGGGTCTATAACCCCTAGGATCAGTCAACAATTTGCCAGGTTTTTGTAATAATTTTAACAGAGCAATTTTCCAAAATCCTGGAAAAACTCCTTTCAATAAACACTTATTATACATATTAACCATTATTTCTGGACACAAGTCAACAAACTTTTTAACACAATTATTTTCAATCAAGTCCAAACCTGGTGTTTTATTATCCCCAACCTTAGAACATACAAATTTCACTTCATCAATATTAAACAATTCCATCTCAGATGATCCAGTGTATTGTTCATTCCCCTGTCTAATTTGTCGCTGCTGTACACTATCTTCCCCACAATTGTCATTCAAAAATAAAGTGCTAGTAATAGTAGCAATTGTAGAATACGAATCAGTAGACTCAGCATCATTTGAATACACAGTATTAATTAAATTATTAACATTCAACTTGTTTCTAGTTAACTTAAACAACAATCCCCATGGCTCACTATTTCCAGTAGTACAAACCAATTCTTTCCATGCATTAAATTTGTGTTCAGAGATTGCCTTATGGTATTCTCTCCTCTTAATTTTATACATTTCTTTATACCTTAATGCTTCATTATTACTTCTACTCCTAACCCTCTGAAAAAGCTTCCTCATTCTAAACACTTCCCTCCTTAGTACTGATAGCTCCAAAGACCACCAAGGTACTTTATGACCTCTCTGTTTTCTTCTCTTAGCAGCCAAATTTAAAGCATTAAAAATAGAGGATTGAACAAAAAATGCATATTCAGAAGCAGTTAATGAATTTAAATTTTCCCTAGTATAAATTGAAAAACTATCCAACACAGCACCTTTAAATTTATCCCACTTAATATTTTTATAATTAAATCTCAAAGTATTATCTGTTGACATATCTGTATTGCTAATTTCAGATAAATTTATAATTATTACAATAGCTCTGTGATCACTGTTAGTCATATTTGTAACAACATCCCAAGAACTGACTCTTCTATTTAATTGATTATTTACTAAGGTGATATCAATATTGGAAACACCATGAATGTTATCAAAAGTGTATGGTTTGAAAGGTTCATTCAAAACACTTAAATTATGACATAAAATGAATTCCTCTAATTGAACACCTCTATAATCAACCATATCACTATACCACAAATGTGATTTTGCATTAGCATCCATTGCTAAAATAAGATTACTAGAAGCTACAAAATTCATTACATTTTCTAAGTATTGCACTGAAATATCAATATTAAATGAAGGTGGACAGTATAGAGATACTAAATAAAATGATATCACATTAGTTGAAACATGAATACAAGTAGCATGTTCAGAGCAAAGACTAGATATAACAGTGATATTAAAACTCTTATTAAAAACTACAATAGCAGTTTTAGGTTTAACTACAGTAGTGTGTATAACATGAGCAGTTATTGGAAATCCAGTGACCTTACAAGAGTTTGCAAATGTACCTACATAAGGTTCTTGGAGAATATCATAACCTCCTTCAATCATACCAACTTTAATTTCATCCATGACATTTCTTGATTTTTGCCCATTCAATTGAACAATTCTTAAATAATTTACTCTATGATCATACGTACTAGCATTATTCATCATAATTAATTCGCATACTTGCAATTTCCAATGTCCTGATATATTCAGGGCAATTAACATCTCTTATAGAATGATCATGAATCCTTCCCTTCCTTTTACAATTAACACATTTTGGAGTACCATCCTTATCTTGACAATCACTATATTTATGCCCCCCCTGGGCACAATGCCCACAAGACACAGTCCTATGTGTACAGTTACCAGCTGAATGTCCGAATCCCAAACATTTAAAGCATTTGGATATTATTACAAACTTTCTGAATTTAAAAGAAGCAAACCCAATGTATAACCTATCACAAGCTAAGATACACCTGTATAATTTTGGATTCATACTTATAACCCAATTATTATACCTGGCTTTAGATCCAGTACAAAATCTAAATAATACACCCTCTTTAACTTCCAATTCAGTAAAACCAAAATCCTTAAAGTTCTTATAAAACAAGTCCTCAAAAAATTCCTCCTTTTCCACATCCTTTGGCACATCATATACTAAAATTGAAGGGTCTGAAAGTTTAATGTTGTCTAGTTTTAAACCTTTATTTACTAACTGTTCAGAATTGATAATTTTATTCAAATCCTCCCTTTTAACTGTTTCGATCAGCACTCCCTTATTTCTTATCATTTTTAAATTTCTAATTTTAATGTCCTTAAAGCCTTCTTTCAGGGATTGAGCCACAACATCCTTCACCTCTTGACTGGAAGTAAATTGAGTATTGTCTTCTGCTCGCAATATAAGAGTATTGCCCTGTTTTTGCTGAATGTTTTTAGGTTGATGCCAATGACTTCCATCTGACACACCTTCATGATCCTCTAAAACAACTTGAGCACCCAATTGCCCCTTTACAACACCTGATTTCAATTTATCTGCATAAGAAACTGCCTGTTGTTCTCCAATTGTTGACAGCTTGGACTGATCTCTAATAAGATCATCGAATAGATTGGCTCTTAATTGTAGCTCATCAATCCTAGCCTTCAAATGCTCATTATCAATGAGCAAGGCTGTAGTAATTATCTCCATGTCAACCCATTTATCTAGTATAAAATTTGATGCTGTCTTTATAACCTTGTTGGCTTCGCTCGTGGTGTAATCAACCACAATCTTCTTTAACTTTGTAATCAACTCATATACTGTATTTACATCCCCATATCTGCATCTTTGCTCGTATATATTGTTGACTATTATGTTGCTCTCTCTGACATTGGTACCTATGCTTCGTCTGCTAATATCCCCAGAAGAATTGTCAACATCAACATTAAGAAATTCTGAATGAGCCTCTGAAGCATCTGATATCCTTGGCTCTGATGTTAACTGTAAATCCTGTATATCCTCTCTGATCTCTTCACTCTGTGTTCCCTGATCTATAACACCATTCTGAACCTCAACAGCTGTCATGGAACCTACATCTTTATCCTCATTCCGTGTACCACTAACTCCTGGATTAGAACTGAAAGTTGCACCTTGAACTGAAGTTGAACCAGCTTTAACATTCTTCATTTTATGCTTTGGATCTGTTGGCTTTTTAGCCACCTCTCCGTGTAGCCTGGGAACTCGCGAAGAGAGGGGGGGGGATGTGCCAGGCTCTTCTTCTCTTCCTCCCCCACCTCTAGGATTTTTCTTCTTATCCATATTTTAAACCAGATAATTGATCAACTCAGAAATACAGTAACTATCAGCAGGAAAACCCAATTAC
This sequence comes from Mastigoproctus giganteus, assembly GCF_048544385.1. NCBI lineage: Eukaryota > Metazoa > Arthropoda > Arachnida > Uropygi > Thelyphonidae > Mastigoproctus > Mastigoproctus giganteus. The sequence goes on from NC_143577.1 coordinate 258,096,430, forward strand.
GTTTCCCGCTAAATTACGTGTCCGCCGACTATAATCGTTGCCACATGGCAGCCAAATTGGCTCTGCCAATGCGGTAATCCACACACACTTAATCAAATAGCAATATTACAAAAGTTGATTATTATTTCACCTTGAAACTAGTAAAAAAAAAAAAAAAAAAAAAAAAAAACAGCTAAAGAAACTCTTCAATAGTTAACGTTAACGAACACAGAGCCCAGAACAAACATCGCTCTGCCTAAGAAATAGTATCTACCTGTTAGAAAGAATAGGGCGTAATAAGGCAGTATGATTGATGACCTTTGAGGTTATGATGAACGTCGTGGCGAGTATTCCTTACATTTCGAGGGTACAGCTCTAAAACGGTGTTCGCAGGCCGGCCGCTAGTTAGTACACCGGACCGAACCTATTGGTAACTCTCTAGGAAGCTTCCGGATCAGCTAGTGTATAATCTTGCTGCCTCTACTCTGCCAGATAGTGACTTTTATTTTTTTTTCAAAGTATTTTATTATTTTTTTTGGCGGGCTCCAGTGACTGGAGGGAGTCCGAGTAGTGTGTATGCAGGGAGGATTGTCGAGGCCACCTTATTAGCATTAGCATTAGACACAGTCAAGGATCTGGGTATATTCTTACCACATGTACGCCATATCCAAAAATTTCATTACTTCATACAGCGTGTCCCATCCACTCTTTCTTACTATTGAATACACCATGAATTGTGAAACTAATAGAGTATCTGCGAAAAGATCTAAACCTCCCAAGCACTTCCTAATTCATTTCACAAATATACGTGGTCTTAATTCTAATCTCAACGATGTCCATTTCCACTTGCAGTCTGCCAAACCCCATGTACTTTTTCTAACAGAATCTCAGTTATCGGTTGATTCAACTACTGCTCATCTCAGATACCCAAATAATTCGCTGTATGATTCTTTTCGCCTCAAAGGTGGTACTTGTGCATATGTCCACTCCGTTCTGATATTCCCTGTCAGAGACTTCTCTCTTTGATCTTCTCTGTCTTAAAATCTCTCTACCTCACTGTGTCAAATTCATTTGTTGTCTCTACCGTTCTCCCAACTCCACTAATCACTTGGAGCTCTTTGACTTCCTCTCTTTGCAAATTGACTTTCTCCAGTCCAATTTTCCTAACAGTTAGGTAATTTTCCTTGGTGATTTTAATGTTCACAATTCCAGCTGGCTTCCGTTTTCTAGTCACAGCGACCCAGCAGGTCGAGATGCTGAGGCTTTTGCAATTACTAATGACCTAGCACGGATTGTTCATTTACCTACAAGAATACCGGACAATCCTAATCATACAGCCAATACGCTTGATCTTTTTCTCACAAACAACCCTTATAAGTACACAGGCGAAGTGAGTGGTCCTTTAGGCACCTCAGATCACAACTTGGTGATTGTCTCTTCTCCAATCGAGCCTTTATCTCATGGCTATTCCCAACCTCGTGTTGTTTGGCATTACAAGAATGCAAAATGGGATGACCTGCGAGATTTCTTTTCTTCTTTTCCTTGGTCGGATTACTGTTTCAAAATTTCTGAAGTCAACGTTTGCTCAGATCGTGTCAGTGAAATTATTCTTGCAGGAATGGAATCTTTTATCCCACACTCCACTTTAAAATCTCATCCTTTATCTAAACCTTGGTTTTCCAATGAATGTGCTAAGGCTGTTCAAGAGAAGAATGTTGCATATCGTAATTGGCTTGTTTCTAATTCTTCAGTTTCATTTTCTGCCTACGCCAAAGCTCGCAACAATTGTAAAGCATTTATTAATTAGTCCAAATTAAAGTTTGAACAGGATAAGAGTAGAAATCTTGTTTCTTGCCCTAATGGCAGTCGATCATTCTGGTCTTTTGCCAAAGCTATTGGCCGCAACTTTTGCCCATCTCTGCTCCCACCTCTGTCAAAACCAGATTGTTCTGTTGTCACTTCAGCCAAAGATAAAGGTGACCTGCTAGCATCCCATATTTCTTCCAAATCATGTATTAATGATCTTGGTAAAACACCTCCCACCATTCCCAACGCGCTCCATTCAATGCCTCCTGTGGTCTTCCGTCAAAAGGATGTCAGAAGGATTTTGACGAATCTTGATGCTAAGAAAGCTCCAGGTACCGATGGCATTTCTCCACTTGTTCTCAAAATCTGTGCTCCTGAACTTACTCCTATTCTTTGCCGCCTTTCTTCACTTTCTTATTCCAAAGGTGTTTTTCCTTCTGCTTGGAATTGCTCATATCCAGCCAGTTCCTAAAAAGGGTGACAAATCCCTCCCATCCAATTATCGTCCCATTGCAATTACTTCTACTCTTTCTAAAGTAATGGAGAAATCTATTAACCGTCAACTCTTAAACTACCTAGAAACCTTCCGTCTGATCAATGATCGCCAGTATGGATTCCGTCAGTGTCGATCCACTGGTGATATTCTGGCTTATGCTACCCATTTATGGACTAATTCAATGGAAAAGTTCGGTGAAACACAAGTAGTTGCTCTTGACATCTCAAAGGCTTTCGATCGTGTTTGGCGTAAAGGTCTTTTACTCCCTCCTAGCAATTATCCACGCCTCGTACAAGCGGATTTACTACATCCAACAGTAACAAGTCTAGCCAACTAAAATAAGTTGTAATTTTTGACGTAGTTTCACTATTTCCCGTATCGCTGGGAATACGATACGTAGTTAAGGCAACTACTAAACACAATTGTAAACTCCTTTCCAGCCCACTCGTAATCCTTTTATCTGCGCCTAAAATCTGAAAATGCCTTTGAAGCAAGATCACCAAAATAATGAAAACTGTGTAATTTGTGAAATTGTTCTGGACTTACCTATAAAATGTACATCCTGTCTCAAGACATACGGAAGCGAATGTCTCGCGTTGGACCTAAAGAGGCTCGTGAAGCAGCGACGGAAAGTATGGCAGTGTCCCCCCTGTAAGGGAGAAAATTATATGCATTCACTAGGAACAACTGGTGAAACTTTTAACAACGACGTTAACCAAATTTCGGATTCACATGAGCACAGGACCCAACCCGAACCTGAGGTAGACACGGAAAAACTGAGATCGCCAGATGCACATGTGGAACTGATACCTGATACTGAAACGCTTTGGCTGCTGAAGTACATCGCAATTGTGGCACCACCTCAAAAAATGTGAGAGGTAACCATTATACAGGGACTACAATTTTATCTAATGTAAAGACCCATAGAGACACTACAACGTATGCAATGATTGCAAGCTAAGGAACAAAAGAACAAAGAACACTGACCCGTAATCCAACTCTTAAGGAACTGAGCCCCAATCTTAAAGTTATTGGAACCAATCTGCACTTCAGCAAGATGCAAATTGCGAACACTGGAACGATGGACAAGCGGATTCGTAATGTATTCATCAGTAGGTTGTCCCCTGCTACCACAGCTGATGAGGTGGAAAACCTTCTTGCTGCATCCAAAATGAATGGTAGAGTCACCAAGCTATCCACGAAATATCCCACATATGCCTCCTTTAAGATCGACGTAGCTGATGCAGATTTTGAAGCACTCTACAATCCTGAAATCTGGTCTGCTGGAGCTCTTGTTATGCCATATCTCGGGCATAAAGGGCAGCGATATAGAAGTAATGGAAAGGACTCCCACCAATGGTACCCTGATTCATAGCAATCCCAGATCTTGTTACCGCAACCAGAACCACAGACACAGAACACCAATATGCTGATCCCTGTGCTCGTCAATTCTAGGCACACTCCGCTGAATCGAGTAGTGCTGTTTCAGAGACCACCCGTCCGCATCAAAATACCTAGAGTACCTGCCTGCATCATCTTTTATCAGAATGTGTGTAGTCTTAGGAACAAGCTTGATACTATGTAGCAAATTCTGCTCCCCGGATATTTTGACCTGTTCGCCATCACCGAAACTTGGCTCAATGATGATGAAGCTGCAGCTGCCTAGCGGCAGCTACCCCAACTGATTATGGGGTCGTATTCACGTCTCGGATTGAACGCAATGGTGGAGACGTCGCAATATTTTACAAAAAATTCCCTTTCCAGCTATTGGATAATAAATCCAGTAACTCCCCCAATTATGAAGCAATCCTCATTACGTTAGGATACAACTTCGTGACGTTTGACGTCTGTGTGCTGTATATACCCCCAACGACTTCCCAGCAAATCATCCTTGAAGTTTCCAACTGGATAATCAATCAGCTGCATCCCACAGCTTCTCACTTAGTTTGTGGTGATTTCAATTTACCTCCTCAGCTATCTAATCTGACAAAGGATCTTCTGGCACACTTGAGATGTGCTGCCCTAAAACCTATTACATTGCAAAAACGTCATTTGACTCTGATCATGTCCCAATACATGTGACTGCATATCTGCCAGCCCCCAAATTAGAAGCCAGAAGAACAACAAAAAAGGTTGACATCACTAGCCCCAACTTACTTGATGTAGATGTAAGTGCATCAGTGGCGCCTCTCTCATTCCCTGGGTGACCTTAGAGACTTGTGACCCAGAGCTAGCTATGAACATTCTCACAAACTGGGTCAACACGGTTGCCAAATATGCTGCCTCTAAAAAGATCACAATCAGTCCATATACAATACTTTGGTGGAATTCTGAACTCAAAATGAGTTTCCAGCTGAAGCAACAGCTCCATCGCACATGGAAACAGTCTCAAAATGTCAATGATCGTATCGTTTATTGAAGGGTTAAACATCCTTCAGATCACAAAACAACAGCTGATCGTAGCCATCAATCCTCTACCTGCCTCGTCAGCTACTGGTGATGATGGAGTTCCCCAATTCATGCTCAAATGCCTAAGTCCGTACCTTATTCAGCCACTTTTAATTATCTTCAGCCAGTTACTCTCGAACCAGATTTTCCCACAGCAGTGGAAAAACTATCTCATCAAACCTTTAGCCAAAGTTCAGTCGCCATCGAAACCTAAACACTTCCGACCCATCTCCAACTCCTCCAGCCTGCTGCAGCTCCTGCAGAAGACCCTTACTCCCCATCCTCACCAAGCAGATCTTGCCCAGTAATCCAGCCCAAATTCATTACTCCCTTCCAGACAGATCAACGATCACCAATCAATCTGCTAGCCACCACGAATACTATCTTGTCAGCATTCGAGGAAAGGCACGAACTAGCTGTTACTTACTTAGACATTGAGGCTGCATTTGATGCCGTCCAAGTAAATCAACTACTCACTCTCCTGGAATGCCACTTCCAGATCACAGGGAACAGATTATGCTTTCTCTCCTCTCTTCTGCAAAATAGTTATAAAGCTTCATACAGGAGATCGCACCCTTACTAGATCCGTCACTACAAGAGTCCCACAAGGAGGGGTCCTTTCCGGCCTTCTGTTCTCATCTATTATCTTCCCACTGGTTGAACTTCTCGATGTCTACTGAACTATGCGGCTGATATCAAGATACTCACTCCCATCTTCCCTGGTCAAGACCTTGATCTGGTAAAACCGGAAATTAACAACACTCTCACTGCAGTCACATCTTACCTCTGCCAGTTCGGGCTCAAGATCAATCCTGCTAAGTCCGAATTCATGGTGTATTCATTGAAGCAAACTCCTTCTTCTCTCCAGCCTTCGGTCGGCAACATCCTCATCCCAATTGTGTCCAGCCATCGTGATCTGGGCGTTGTATTCGACTCCAAACTTCGATTCAACGCCCACATAGACATGGTCCTCACACGTGCTTCAAGTCTCCGGTGGATAGCAAAACAACATCTCCTTCATATCACAGATAAAAAGATAACCGTGAGGTACATAAGAACAATTATCTTTCCACCTTTACTCTATGCTGCTGAAATTTGGGCATCAGCGGTACCGTCAATAAAGAAACCACTCTTTACCACAGAATTCTGGCTCCTAAAGTGGGCCAACAGGAAGCACAACCTTCCAGCTCTGATTCGTACCACGCAGCTTGCCAAGTCTCTCGGGATTCCACGGCTTCCCACCTTAGTCGACGACCAACGCCTCCTAGCAACAGTCAAGATGATAACAGGCATAATCGCAACACCTTCATTCTGGGATACCTGTGGCTGGAGGATTCCCCCTGCTGCCCTTAGGGCCAATCCCGAGCTCTACTCGCATTCAGCACGACTCCATCTCTCGGAGACAGGTTCCTCCCTCAGCAGATGTTCAAGCGAACCCAGGCACTTGACGCCGACCTGAACAAATTCGCTGTTGACCGGACTTACCGGAAAAACATTATGACTAGTAGGACTAATCAGTTGATGTGTACTTTGCATCTGTTCCTGTCTGATTGAGCTGGTGCTCTTATCTCGATGTTAAGTCAGCTCAATCAGATTTAACTCTCGTAAGGAGTTCTCTCCTTTGTATTATAATATGTTTTCTTTGTAAAATTACCTTTTTGTAAATAATTGTTCGATTTTCCCGGAAGTTTCGGGAGGCTGTAAACCTCTGGCCATGAAGGGCAATAAAGATTCTCTCTCTCTCTCTCTCTCTCTCTCTCTCTCTTCTCTCTCTCTCTCTCTCTCTCTCTCTCTTTTAAACAAGCTTGCATCTTTTGGTTTGCTAACTGTTTTTAGTAATTGGTTATCCAGTTTTCTCTCTAATCGGTCATTGATGGTGACTGTAGATGGCTCTCTGTCTTCTAACTTCTCCACTAATTCTGGTTTTCCCAAGGTTCAGTTCTTTCCCCCACTCATTTCCTCTTGTATATTAATGACCTTCTTCCATTGACTGGAAATCCTATCCATAGTTTTGCCGATGACAGCACATTGCATTCCACTTTCCATTTTGAGAAACCTTGTCCTGCTCAATCAGTATCAATTTCTCGAAAATCTGGTACCAATTCCTTAAATGCCGATCTTCAGGTAATTCTCCAGTGGGGCAAAGACAACTTAGTTGATTTCAACCCTTCTAAAACTCAGTCTTGTCTTATATCTCGCAAAAAGGATTCTTCTGCTCCTATGCTTATCTTTAGTGACACTCCGATTTCTAGGCAAAATGATATATCTCTTTTGGGGATTACCCTGACTTCTAATCTCTCTTGGCACAAGCACATTACAAATATTGCTTCCTCTGCATCTAAAAAACTCTTTCGCTCTCGGCGTTACTTTTCTTCCAAACAGCTGCTCACTCTGTATAAATCCCAAATCCGCCCTGCCATGAAATATTGTTTCCACATCTGGGGTGGTGCCCCCAAAACCTCTCTCAGGCTGCTTGATTCCATTCAGAAGAGGGCAGTTAGGTTAATTAATGATTCATCTCTAAGAGTCTCTGCACTCGCTCTCTCATAGACGTACTGTTTCTGCTGCATGCCTCTTCTACAGATACTTCTATGGGCACTCAATAGAAACAGTACGTCTATGAGAGAGCGAGTGCAGAGACTCTTAGAGATGAATCATTAACACGTGCCGAACACGTGTTAGTCCGAACACGTGCCGCCACCAGCCAACATCCATTTACTGTCCAACTTCAAACCCACAGAACCAACTTTTTATCTTCCTCATTTATTCATTCAACTGCCGTTTTCTGGAACAACCTTCCTTCATACGTATTTCCTGAAAATTACAATCTACAGAAGTTCAAGTCCAATGTCAACAAATATCTTCTTTCGTCTTCTTAACCTCAAACCCAAGCACGGTACTAAGTACTATAGGTTCTACCTCTCGTGTTTGGGATGTTCATAAAAAAAAAAAAAAAAAAGTGCTCCAGTGCAGGGTATAGAGTGCACCACTTTCCACGCTGTGAATTACATTTCTGCCATTTCCACTGTTACAATCTTTCGACTTCCTCGGTCGAACATCGCTGAAAACTGAAAACTCGTGCTCGTACATCACACTCAGCCACTTTACCTGCGAAGCCAATGACATCCGACACCCGGATCATTGAGTAGGGATTTTCTTCAGGCAGGGTCGATAACGTTAATCGTTACTTTAATTTAACCGTCGGTTACAAATCCCGTCTTTTATCCGAAGGTGTGTTTCACTCGCCATCAACAAAATGGCCGGCTTTGCGCATCAGTTGTTGTTCGAGTTCGGGGTCTCTCGAATTTTGTTGAAGAACTTCTGGTCGGGAAAAGCCGAAGTCGGATGTCGCAGTAAAAGTGGGAAAACAACACCCGTTCATGGATTGAAGGAGTTCGCCGGTGGGTGAGTGGGTGGGCGGTAGAGAAAAGCAAGAAAATCGCTTCAGCACGGTCGGCGGCGGTTTGCTGTCTTTCTTCTTCTTCTGTCGAGGGATCTGCTCGCCATTTTATGGCCTCCAACATGCCGTTTGACACTCGGAGCAGCGCCGAAAGGAGAGAATAAATTACTCTAATCCACCCCTTTTAAAATGCGCGTGTTGGGCGCAGGAAGTGGCCAATTACGGGGTCGGCGGACGGCCGTGGAAACCTCGCTGATACATGAGGCGGGGGATGGATGTGACACTTGACTGATGAGTTCCCGGCGTGATGGATTACGGACGCCGAAAAAAGGTGGAAAAGATGCTCGCGCCATTTTTATTTTTGCGATTATGGAAGGAATGGAGAAGAGAGCGCGCAAAAAGAGATTTTTAGGTGGTGCGATTCGAGGCCAATTAGGGTTCATTAACGGGGACGTCCGCGATTAGTGTGCGCGGATGGCGCTGCAGGCTACAAGGAGGATCTTTTTTTTTGTCTACGCGGCCACGCGCTAACGAGGCAATGATGATGTTTGTCCGAGTTCGCCAGCTCATTACAATACGTGGGTGATCCGCCCCCTCCCCACGCAATGCACCTCGTCAATGTCAACTCGACTTCTTCTGTTCGTCTGAGTGCCGATGGAAGCACACGCCAGGGGGTAACCTCCTTTACTACACTGGCGACTTTCTGGACTCGTAAAATTTAATTATTATTTTTTTTTTTCAGTTTCGTAGGCCGATGGTCCGAAACAGCATTAAGATGGGTACCGACGGTAAAAGCAACTGTAGTGGACTGTGTTAAAGTGGGATAGTGCCGTTAAAATGTGCTCCTGCGTTTTGGATTTAAAAGTGAGTCTTTAGCAACCCCCAACATTAGAAAATATGCGTTTGAGAAAATATAAGTGGTGGTGAGTCTAGAGGTTAAGTTTTAGCAGTTGGGGTTGCGTATTTACCCAGAAATAACTGTTTTAAATTTTTCAATAATTTATTTTGTCATCACACATAGAGAAATATTACCTCATAGAAATAACATTGTGAAAATCCTAGTGAATTTTCCCATAGGAACAGCATTGTCCCATAGACTTTACATGGGAAAAGATGGCTGCCTGGCTTTAATTCTTTTTTATGTGTCCAGGGATACCCCATACCAGGAATAGTGACACCTACTTGTGGCATTTACACAGTATTAAGTGGAATTTTGACATAAATATTCGAATTTTTAATGTTTTCCTATGGAGGAATATTTTCCCATAGGTTAACATAGGATTTATAGTGGGCTTGTTTTGGGCTGAAATTGGCAAAATTTTAAAATTTAATATCTCCTTATCTATTGGGATTGAAGGAACTCATCTTTGGAGGGTCAAATCTTTGGCCAATTACTTATTTTTTTAGATATTTTTCAGCTCCATCTAGTGATTAGGAGCTGAGTTATAAAATCTGGGTTTTGTAAAATCCAAAAATTTCATGCTGATTTTCATCCAGCAACTAATATAGGAAATATAAATTGGATTAGTTCTTTATTTTAGGAGAGAGGTAAGTGAATTTGTTAACAGGACGGTCAAGAAGAAGAGGATCATATAAATAAAGATATTTTATTTCAGGAGGAAGAGGACACTTAGATTTTAAGTAAGCTTGGTCTTTGTCTCTTTTAAGACACATACATGCAAATAGGGATACAGAACCTAACAAGGAATTAATACAGGATTCTGATGTGGAGGGAGTGTCTTCTGGTGAGTCTGGTGATAAGCCGGAACCTCTCAAAAAACAAAAGGAAAAAAGTGCTGTTAAAACACTTAAGGGTAGTACAAATGGTCACAAACATAAAAATAAAAAATCTGTTGTAACAGATAAAAATGACGAGGACAACTTAAATAAAATAGTTGAAAAGGTAACAGAAGTAAGAGAAGATTCTGATGTGGGTACATCTTCTGACTCTGAGTCCCCTGTATTTAAATCTCCAGAAGTGATTGAAACACTGAAAAGTCGCAAGATTCCTTTGACCCCTAAGCATGGATCTCATGGGGACAAGGATAAGGGCAAAAAACTGTAATACCTGAACTCGGTTTATCTAAAAACAGAGTAGCTAGTCCCCCAATTCTTCCTGTAGAGCCTTCCACTTCTGGGGAAGCTACGGTTGTAGCAGTTGAGGCTCCTTCAAAGGGAGTAAGTCGAGATAATAATCAGAATGCAAGAGTAAACCAGGGAGGTGACTCAGTTTTGGGTTCCTCATTTACAGAAAGATTAGACTTGGGAGGATCGTTAGAGGCATCGGTGGTATACCCGGCTGTGTCTAGGATGAGAAAGGCCCTTACAGAGTTCTTGTCATCCGAGTCAAGTAAAATTACAAAAACAGTTTCTAATCATATTTATGGTCTCTGGGCGGACTTAGAGGCTGTAACCACAGCATTACTTATAGACAATGAACGTCTGAAAGTTCGCTCGGCAGAGCTTGAGATTCGTGCCGGACACTTTGACAGTTTGATGAAAAAACAGTCATGGCCAGGGAGTTTGGTTCCTGGTTCTAGATCTTTTGCTGACGTTGTTGGGAGAAGTTCTTCCGGGTTGGATCGATCTGTTGGATTGAAGTCTTCTGAGGGTCGGGAGAGCTCTGGTGGGACAGTTCGGAGGGTCCCTGGAGGTCCATCTGATCCTAATAACATTGTTATCTTTCGTCCCTCCGAGGGCTCTGAGATTGACTCGAGCCAGGACGTGAGATCTACTGTAACCGAGGCGATCAAAAAAGAGTATAAAAACATGAAGATTAAAAACATTCGCCTTTTGAGAAACAAAGCGGTCTTGCTCGAGACCACTTGCCATGAAGATGCAAGCAAAATAACTGAAGCTCCTTCCATCAAACAGGCAGGTTTGTCTGTTGAGAAGCCAAAATTCTCGAACCCAACCGTTCTAATCTATGGAGTCCCGAAAGAATTTACTAAGGAGGATATCTTGGAAGATTTATATTATAAAAACTTCCAGGATTATAATATTACTCAAGAAGATGTAAGCCAGGAAGTTTCTTTTAGATTTAATTCGGGTACAGGTCCTAAGGTAACAAACTGGATCATTGGATTTAGTCCACGTTTGTATAAATGCTTATTTAAGAAATCTTTCTGGGGTTTGGATCTCACCGTTTTCGGAAATTTACAGTGGTTAGTAAGTGCTTTAGATGTCTTGGGTATGGCCACTCTGCCCAGACGTATTCGCACAATACAATGTCATGTGGTCATTGTGCTAACGGTGGTCACGTTTACGCTGAGTGCCCTAATAAGGAAAGTCCCCGCAATGTATTAATTGCAAGAGGAGAGGTCGAGGATGCGATCACTCAGTGCGAGCAGGTAAATGCCCAGAATACATCAGAGCAGTAGAAATGACAGACAGGAGAACCTATAATGAGTAAGAGAGATTATTCGCAACTTACCACAGATAATTTTAATGACCATAAACTTTTAAAAGTTTTACAGATTAATGGACGGCGGTCTCGTGCTGTTGCTGATGAAATTAGAGTGGCAGCTTTTAATAATAACTTTGATTTGGTTTGCATACAGGAGCCATATTATTCGGCTCAAGTAGGAGGACTTGTATAAAAGGTTATGGGATATCCAACATCATGTACAGTGGTTGCTGTTTCAGATGCCCCTCCTAAATCAGCTATAGTTGTTTTTAATCAGGACTAGTATTGACAGCTATTACTAGCGAGTGCTCTGCAAATATTGTATGCATCACTGTGTCTTTGATGGAGTTTTCCTTTTGTTTGGTATCTCTTGTCTAACTGGATTAAATCCGTCACCGACTATGCTGCCACCAAACGAGTAACAGTAACTCCCCGTTCCAGAGCGTGGTGGACTGCTGACCTCAACAACAGCTTCAAAATGAAACAAGTCCTACATAAGAAATGGAAGCTTACGAATGGCAGTCAAGACAGAATAGCCTTTTCCCGCGCCAGGGCCCACTTTAATCGAAAGAAAGCTGCTGCAATCCAAGTAAATCTTAACCGCACTCTGAGGAAAGGAAAGCCATTCTATGCTGCCCCACATGGTGGATCCAATCATATGCCTGATCCTCAAGAATGGCTAAAATACATCGCCAGGTTTTCAGATACAACCACAGTCCCATCCACAGTTGTCCAGTCTGACTATGAAAACCCTTCAGATGTCCTAGGGACTATCCAGATCACGAAACAGGAGCTCATACGTGCCATCAATTCCCTTCCCACAACAGCCACTGTTGGGGAGGATGGAATTCCGCAATTTATGATCAAATGCTTGAGCGCATTCATCATAGACCCTCTTCTCTCGATCTACAACAGATGCCTCACTGAGCATTATTTCCCACCCCAGTGGAATAAGTACAGAGTGTGCCCCATCCCTAAAACCAAATTTGCCACAAACGTCAATCAGTTCAGACCCATATCAGTTGCTTCTTGTCTGCTAAAAACTCTTGAAAAGGCTTTGCTACCCACAATCACTCACCAAATCCTCCAGACGAAACCATCCGAAATCCACTATGCCATCGGAGGAAAATCATCAGTCACTAACTTGGCAGCCACCACAGAACGCATCCTCTCAGCATTCGAACAAAGAGCTGAGCTAGCAACCACATATCTTGACATAAGCGCAGCCTTTGATGCCGTGTCGATCCCGGCCTTGCTCCTCCTACTTAAGGAGAAATTTCACATTCGAGGTGATATGCTGTGCTTTTTGGAATCTCTTCTCTGTCACAGAATACTTATTCTCCATCTGCAACAACACACCCTATCCTGCGACATTACTGCTGGAGTACCGCAGGGGGGGTGTCCTATCCGGTGTCCTGTTCACAGCTATCATCGTGCCCATTATTGCCTCAACGAATGGTCTCCTATGCTATGCCGATGACCTCAAACTGCTGACTCAAATTAACCCTGGCGACAATCCCGTTCAGCTCAGCAACAACATCAATTCCCAACTTAAGGATCTAGAATTGTACCTGGCAAACTTCAATCTAAAAATCAACCCAGTGAAGTCTGCCCAGGTTATATTCTCCCTTAAATCCATGCCGACAGTACTCAACGTTTCACTCGCAGGGGTACGAATACCAAATGTACCCTCGCACACAGATCTTGGCGTTCTGTTTGACCAAAAGATGTCCTTTGTCAACCAGATCAACAAAATCAGTACCAAATTCTCTCGTTTACGGTGGATCTCAAAGCAGCAGCTGCTACACGTCCGACATCCTGTCACTGTTAAAAGGTTCATCACCTCCACCGTTTACCCCGCCATTCTCTATGGTGCAGAAATATGGGGCTCTGCTGCACCTACAAACCTCAAGCGGGTGTACACCGCTGAGTACTGGCTACTGAAATGGGCCAATAACAAGCTTCGTCTATCCCCCGCTACCACAACCACCATGATGGCACAAACACTCGACATCCCGAGGTTGAAGTTCCTGATCGTGGAAAAGAGGCTGGTCTTCACAGCCAAACTCATCACAGGCCAGATATCATCTCCAAATATTTGGAACGCTTGCTCTTGGAGGATTCCACAGCCAAGCCTAAGGTCGGTACCAGCACTCGTGGCTCACCACAACAGACTTGTACTCACTGACAGATTTCTTCCCAAGCAGATGCTCGCTGCCCTCAACCGTGTGGACGCCGACATCGACAGCATAATAAGTAAGAAGAAGGACAGACACAACTTTATCAAAGCCCTTGAACCCTGATATATGGCCAATTTGTATTTATTTCTGTACTTATGTCTAGCTCTGCGTTTTTATGCTGTATTTGTATTGCTTTTGCATTTGTGATCCGTATTTTGTAGCCTTTTGTATTTGTTCGCTGTACTTTGAATTTGTTCGCTGTATTTTTGTAGCCTTTTGAATTTGTTCGCGGTATTTTGTAGCCGTTTGAATTTGTAAACTGTATTTTGTAGCATTTTGTATTTGTTCGCTGTACTTATCTTTTCTCTAACTGCTATATGTGAACCCCTGGCGCTCGTCGCCGTGATGGGATATTGTGCTGTAACTCTACTTCACAATAAAGATTTATTTATTTATTTATTTATCTGCATATTGCTCTCCACTGGAGGATTTTCCGGTCTCTTTGCATCCCATTGACAAAATTTGCTCGAGGTTCGCCGAGAGTGGTTTGATTTTGGCAGCCGACTTGAATGAAGTCTCACTTTTGGCATAGTGGGGTGGTTGATCCTCGGGGATCTCTTTTGGAGGATCTGATTTTAACATATAATTTAAGCATTCAAAATTTGCCTGGCAAACCATTTACATTTTCAACTAGAAATGGGGAATCTAACATAGATGTGACTGTTGTTTCGTCAGGGTATGATGAGAGGATATTGAACTGGGATGTGAATCCGGATATGGTGAATAGCGACCATAATTGCAATTTCTTTTTACATTGCTCCTGAATTAGACCGGAGGAAGTTTGGTATTGGGAACTTGAAGAGATTTTCGATGGAAAAAGTAAACTGGGACAGATTTGGTAGATACTTGAAATCAGTGTATAATGATGAATGTGGAATATCTTTGAATGACTTTAATGCTCATTAATTGGTAGCTCATGTTGAGTACCATTTATTTCAAGTTATGTTACTAAGTGCTAAAAGAAAACAATTTAGAGTGGTTCCCGTTCCCTGGTGGTCGTTGGAATTAACTGTCTTAAGATCTAAGGTGATGAAGGCTAGGAGAACAATGCAGTGGAGTAGACATTTGTCTGCGCAAGACAAACAATTGTTTAGTGATAATTATAGAACTTTGCGGAGAGAATATCACAAAGAAATTACCCGTGCCAAAATTGAGTGTTGGCAGAATTTAGTTACAGAAATGGGTAATTCAGACCCTTGGGAACTGATCTATAGAATATCACGAGACAAGCTTTTATATGGAGAGATTTATAACACTGTTGTGATTCCCGGGAAGGATACTGTTCAGCGAATAGTTGAGGAGCTTTTTCCTGAGGATGATCTTGAGTCGGACTCGGCTGATTAGTCGAGAATACGATTGGAAAATTCAGAGTATGCGGGATCTTCGGAGATGGCTCTGTTTTCATTACTGGAACTTGGTACTGCTATTGCAAAGTTGAATGTTAAAAAATGCCCAGGTTTCAATAAAAATGGATTTATTGAAAATAAAATTCTGTTGAAGTTTTTTGACCTTTGTCCTGGAGTTTTGCTTTAAATGTACAAGTGTGTGCTGGAGGGTGGTTTTTTTTTTTTTTTATGTGAACCCCAAACACGAGAGGTAGAACCTATAGTACTTAGTACCGTGCTTGGGTTTGAGGTTAAGAAGACGAAAGAAGATATTTGTTGACATTGGACTTGAACTTCTGTAGATTGTAATTTTCAGGAAATACGTATGAACGAAGGTTGTTCCAGAAAACGGCAGTTGAATGAATAAATGAGGAAGATCAAAAGTTGGTTCTGTGGGTTTGAAGTTGGACAGTAAATGGATGTTGGCTGGTGGCGGCACGTGTTCAGACTCTTTTGAAAGAGAGAGCGGGAATTATAGAAGCCAATTCAGAAGAACAGTGCCCATGGAAGTATCTTTAGAAGAGGCATGCAGCAGAAACAGTACGTCTATGAGAAAGCGAGTGGAGAGACTCTGTTAGAGATGAGTCATTAATTAACCTAACTGCCCTTTTCTGAATGGAATCAAGAAGCCTGAAAGAGGTTTTGGGGGCACCACCCCAGATGTGGGAACAATATTCCATGGCAGGGCGGATTTGCGATTTATACAGAGTGAGCAGCTGTTTGGGAGAAAAGTAACGCCGAGAGCGAAAGAGAAAACCAGTTTTTTTAGATGCAGAGGAAGCAATATTTGTAATGTGCTTGTGCCAAGAGAGATTAGAAGTCAGGGTAATCCCCAAAAGAGATATATCATTTTGCCTAGAAATCGGAGTGTCACTAAAGATAAGCATAGGAGCACAAAAATCATTTTTGCGAGATATAAGACAAGACTGAGTTTTAGAAGGGTTGAAATTAACTAAGTTGTCTTTGCCCCACTGGAGAATTACCTGAAGATCGGCATTTAAGGAATTGGTAGCAGATTTTCGAGAAGTTGAAACTGATTAAGCAGGACAAGGTTTCTCAAAATGGAAAGTTGAATGCAATGTGCTATCATCGGCAAAACTATGGATATGATTTCCAGTCAATGGAAGAAGGTCATTGATATACAAGAGGAAAAGAGTGGGGGAAAGAACTGAACCTTGGGGGACACCGGCATTAGTGGAGAAGTTAGAAGACAGAGAGCCATCTACCATCACCCTCAGTGAGCGATCAGAGAGAAAACTGGATAACCAATTACTAAAAACAGTTGGCAAACCATAAGATGGAAGCATGTTTAGAAGACCTTTATGCCAAACACAATCAAAAGCCTTTGAGATGTCAAGAGCAACTACTTGTGTTTCACCGAACCTTTCCATTGAATTAGTCCATAAATGGGTAACAGAAGCCAGAATATCTCCAGTGGATCAACACTGACGGAATCCATACTGGTGATCGTTGATCAGACGGAAGGTTTTTAGGTAGTTTAAGAGTTGGCGGTTAATTGATTTCTCCATTACTTTAGAAAGAGTAGAAGTAATTGCAATGGGACGATAATTGGATGGGAGGGATTTGTCACCCTTTTTAGGAACTGGCTGGATATGAGCAAATTTCCAAGCAGAAGGAAAAACACCTTTGGAATAAGAAAGTGAAAAAAGGCGGCAAAGAATAGGAGTAAGTTCAGGAGCACAGGTTTTGAGAACAAGTGGAGAAATACCATCAGGACCTGGAGCTTTCTTAGCATCAAGATTCATCAAAATCCTTCTGATATCCTTTTGACGGAAGACCACAGGAGGCATTGAATGGAGCGTGTTCGGAATGGTGTGAGGTGTTTTCCCAAGATCATTAATACATGAGCTGGAAGAAAAATGGGATGCTAGCAGGTCAGCTTTATCCTTTTCTGAAGTGTCAACAGAACCATGTGGTTTGGACAGAGGTGGGAGCAAAGATGGGCAAATGTTGCGGCCAATAGCTTTGGCAAGAGACCAGAATGCTCGGCTACCATTAGGGCAAGAAGCAAGTTTTCTACTCTTAGCCTGTTCAAACTCTAGTTTGGACTGATTAATAACTGCTTTACCACTGTTGCGAGCTTTGGTGTAGGCAGAAAATGAAACTGAAGAATTAGAAACAAGCCAATTACGATATGCAACATTCTTCTTTTGGACAGCCTTAGCACATTTATTGGAAAACCAAGGTTTAGATAAAGGACGAGATTTTAAAGTGGAGTTTGGGATAAGGGATTCCATTCCGGCAAGAATAATTTCACTGACACGATCTGAGCAAACGTTTACATCAGAAGTTTTGAAACAGTAATCCGACCCAGGAAAAGAAGAAAAGAAGTCTCTCAGATCATCCCATTTTGCATTCTTGTAATGCCAAACAACACGTGGTTGGGAATAGCCATGAGATAAAGGTTCCATTGGAGAAGAAAAAGTTTCCAAGTTTCCAAATTTTCCAAGAAGAAAGTTTCCAAGATCTTGGAAGACAGCTCTTCTCAAGATCCTCCATAAACCTGGAAAACTTAAAGGAGACCCTCGGGCATATAGACCAATTTCTCTTTTGTCTAACCTTGGCAAGCTGTTTGAAAGGTTGTTACTTCCCAGAGTAGTTGAAGTTTTAACTGCAAATCGTGCTATCTCGGATAGTCAGTTCGGGTTTAAGAAGGGTCATTCGACCGAGGAGGCTATTTTGACATTGATAAATTATATCAGATCCTCTCCTGAGAAGTATGTTTTGGCAGTATTTGTGGACTTTCAAGGTGCTTTCGATTCCATCTGGTGGGAGAGCGTTTTAATATCTTTAAGGATGTCTGGATGTGATAAACATATATATGGAGTTATACGCTCATATTTTAGTGATCGATTGGTGAGAGTCTGTGCGAAGCACTTGATGTTTGACAAGTATGTTGATCGTGGGTGTCCTCAGGGATCGGTTCTGGGTCCAATTTTTTGGAATGCTGTATTAGATCAGTGGTTAAACCGACCTTAAGCTTCAAGATATTTACAGGTGGCGTATGCAGATGACTTGGTTATAGGAGTCTCTGGTGAATCCAGAATGATGCTGGAAAACCAAATACAAGATGTTTTGGATAACCTTTCTATGTGGGCCTCTTTGAACAAACTGAAAATTTCATCTAAGAAAACAAAATTTATGGTGTTTAAGAACCATTTTGATTACAATCGTCCTCCCAGGGTATTGTTGAATGAAAAACAAATTCCGTTATTGTCAAGCACGAAATACTGAGGAGTAATTTTGGATGATAGAATGGGTTTTCAATTGCATGTGTCACACCTCAATGATAAAATAAAGAAATATATCTCTTCTGTGATTCGAATTTCCAAAAGAGAATGGGGACTTAGTAAAAGAACCATGTTACTGTATTATAAAACCATCTTCTTACCAATTGTTGCTTATGCTGCTGGAGTGTGGTCGGCAGCAGTGGTAAAGGTCAAAATCAAAAACAAGCTTATGTCATTACAAAGATCCATGTTGTTGGCTTTTTTAAATGCTCCAAGAACTGTGTCTACAGCTGCGCTACAGGTGATTGCTGGATTACTTCCTCTAGATCTCTACGTTGTTTACCGCGGAATGTTATATGCTATGAGGAAAGGAATTCCTACTCGTTACTTGGATATTTCCATAAATCTAGAAGCTAATGTTAAGGAGGAGAAGCTTAGAATTTGGAATGGACTAATTGAAATATGGAGGACTCGTTGGAACTCTTCGGAGGTGGGAGAAATAACTAAGAAGATTATTCCAGCTGCAGACTTTGCTATTTCTAAAATGGTTTCTTTGTGGTTTTGTCCTTCAATGTTTACCAGCTACGTGCTGACAGGCCATGGGTCCTTTCGAGATAAACTGTGTTCTCGCGGCTTAGAGCCGGATCCGTGGTGTTCTTGCGGAGAGGCGGAGACTTGGCTGCATACACTGTTCTATTGTCCATATTATGATGTTGAAAGGCGTCGTCTTTACGAACAGATTCCTGACCTTGCCGAGAACAATGTGCAGGAGTTTGTGAATGGGATGTCTAACTTTCAGGCACTGCAAGTTTTTGCTGCTGCAGTGTTTTCCAGGAGATTAATCATAAGGAACCTTTCAGACGTTGAGCTGGCTGCTTATAATGCGAGTATTGTTTAATCGCATCTGGGCTTGGGAGCTTCGGACCTGGAAGCTATACGTCAGGTCTGGGTCTCCTAAGCATGTACCACTACGGTGGGTTTTTTTTTTTTTTTTTTTTTGTCCAGTTCTTGGGTTTGGGCGGCCCAAGACTGGACAGCTGGCACCCAATAGTATTGCACTTCCTCTGTTGGGTGTCGAATTGTGCTTTGGCACTACAGCTAATAATAGTAGAAACAGGTCCGGCTCCACGTGCCAGGGATGGGCATCAGATTGCAGTTGTTGATGTCAGCTGCTTTCTGATGGCAAAGTGACCTGACATTAACAACACACTACACACAAACATTTCTTCAATACATTTTAATCTTTCCTATACAAATTTTTTTTTTGTTTGTTTGTTTAAAATTGTAACCATCTCAAAATTTCTCTTGTTTTGGATATTCTATTTCTTAGCTATCTTATCTATCAGGCCCATTTTACAGATTTTCTATATTAAAAAAGAGTTAGGTGGAGATGGGCATATGCCTGGGAACCACCCCGACACACACACACACACACACACAACGGTAAAAGCACAGGCGGGCAGGCACCTTTCTGTGGAAATTTTCAAAAATAAATAAGAGAGAAATAAAAAAAAAAGCGACTTCTTCACAAACCTGCTTCGATGAAAATGTATGAATTCCTTTGTGGTTTTGTTCCAAACTTCGGCAAGAGGATCTTCCTTTAGCAAGTGGTCAGGAGCGCGAGTGCAGTAGCCCGCGTTCCTTGGGTGGACCGGAGTTCAAGCCCGTGACTGCTAAATACGATTAACGTTTGTACTGGTTGATTTATTGTAAACTCTGTGGGGGTGGGGTTCCTTCTTATATACATTTTTATTATTTTGTTATTTTTGTTTCTTTGTCTTTATTATCTTATTTTATTTAGTATTATTTATATTTATTCTTAAATCCCCACTTTGCATCTGACTTGTTATCTCACAGAAGAATTCCGGTTCTGAGGGAGTTCCTATATTGGATCACTCCTCCTTTGGATTTTGCTGTGAGTTCAGAAATGGCTAAACACTATTTGCATTAAGTGAAATACAATCAGTTTATTATACATACTTACAAAAAAAAGATAAGACAAATCATTACACATTATTCACTTCATAAATAGGTACAGGGCATGGATCACGTTCCTGGTCATTAGGCTCTCCCATCCATCATCTTCTTCTTACTATAGGCCCACTAACATCTCGTACAATCAGTTTAATTTAACTCTTTCTTAATTACAATTGACATTTATTATTTATCTATTTATATCTTTCTTTTTCATACCTATCTAGCACAATCCTACATTCTTCTTCATGGTTGATACAATTCTTCTTCTGGAATTTAATGTCCACTTTACAAACTATTCTATTCTATTCTCTCCCCAGCACTTTAAAGTTACATGTAAATGAAATATACATGGGATTATTTATTTCTTCATTCCCTCAAGTAAACTCCAGCATTTAGCGACTAATTTCTCTACATCAGTGACATTATATAAGTAACATACAACTGTACCCTGCTCTATAGGCTAACCCGTCCAAAATTATTACCTTTCCTCCATTAATTAATCAGTAAATAGATCATAACTGTAAACCATCCTTCATTAAACTATTTCTATGTTATTTCCTTACTTATCTATACCTTAACTTAACTGTTAACTGTATGCTTCCCTAAATCTCACTTAATATTTATCTATCTTCCCTGCAGTCCTTTGCAATTACATAGAGGTAAATTCGTTGTTTAACCACTTACTTCTGGGGATTTGGATCTTACCGCTA
The DNA here is from genome assembly GCF_048544385.1 of Mastigoproctus giganteus. Lineage (NCBI taxonomy): Eukaryota > Metazoa > Arthropoda > Arachnida > Uropygi > Thelyphonidae > Mastigoproctus > Mastigoproctus giganteus. Next base: position 258,117,528 of record NC_143577.1, read on the forward strand.
ATACAAAGTGTGGCCTGTGACTTTCTGCTCTGCACCGGGTCCTCCATTGGTTTGGGAACGTTCTTCTGGAATGCTAAACTTTGCCAGGGACACTTTTCGCTTTGCCGATCATCCTGGTGTCGTATCCTTCTTTGCTGTGCCGGATCATTCAGTAGGGGGTCGCTTCCCATCACTTTATTTCTACAGGACGGTACGGTGTTCTTCTGTTAGCATTATCTCGCTGTCCTCCTTTCAAATATATTTCTCGGTGGACGCTTTCGGACTTCTATGTTCCATCTCGAGAAAGTTCCCCTTTCCGTAACTTATCTACACTTTGTTAAAGCCATCAGAATTTAGTGAACTCACCATAACTGGTTCTACTGGTGGATCGCTTCCGGGGACTGTTTCCTGGGCCTATCTTTCCAAAAACACCCTTTTCGCCCTCCAAAGAAACTTCATCACTCCCGAAAAAACTTCATCACACCCTATTCGCGTGCGCTCTTCCCTTTTTATTTCCCAAAATTTCATAACGCCCCTCCTTTCCTCAACCAATCATTTCTATCTGACCATCATCGTCTCCATTCTCATTTGCCTATGACCCATGACACGATGGTCGAGCCCCTTCCGGTGTAGAGAGGACTTCCGTTTCTAGAGAATTCTCGAATATTCTGGAAGGTGATCGAAATTTCGGAGCTCAGTATCATCCAGAAAACACCTGCGTCCATTTACTTGATTCGTCTCGCCACTCCCGCCCTGTTTGCAGTAAACAAGAACGCCCCCCGCTGGTACCCCTATTGTCATATTCGTCCCTTGCCATTCTATCAATTTACCCCCCCACTGTTCCGTCTTGCTATCTTCGCTTGCTGTTTCCGGTGTGGGCACTGATTCAAAACACTTTCTAATGTTTATTTCCACGGTATATCTGCTTTTACATTAACTATAGACTCCACTTAATTAAATTCCATTAGCGTGAGACCCACTATCTTAAACGATATTTGTGACTTTAAGTGTTTTCTTGTAAGGTTTTACAATATCACTCTATCTAGCATTCTATCATTAATTATATAGATATTTAATTTAATTTGTAAGACTTTGTGTCTTACAACTCCACTGACCTGGTGGTCGTGCCGGAGTATAAACAAGAACACTTCTGGGAGATCTCAAGTTCGAGGAAGACTGCACACCCACAACCAGGCTAAATCCGCTACAACACTGCTCGAAGTTGCTTTACTAGCACCGCCTCAGACAAACCCCCCCCCCCCCAAAAAGGAAAAGGCTCCAGAATAAAAGTAGTTTGAGAATTTGAATAGATTTAAAAAATATATATAAATATATTAACTCAAAAAATAATAATAAATAAAGGGGTGTGATTAACCCTGCGGTTACAATGACAGACCACCAATATCATGTACCCGGGTTCGAATCCTACCGCTAAAAAGAAAAAAAAAATCGCGGAAGAAAGACTATCTGAACAACATAATACTGCAAAGACAAGGAACCTCCAGCTGGGAAAGAAGGCTACAGCAGAAGAGATAAAAGCGACAACTGACTCAGTACAAACAGGGTAACAGAGAGAAGAAGCTGATCATAAAAGTGCAGGCCATCCTCAAGAAAGACAACATCCACAGCAAACAAAACACCTATAATCAGAGGATCGAAGAATACATTGGCATCTGCATTTAACTCGATGAACAGCAAGAAAGGGATAGAAATAGACATTTTTGTCCAGGGACCCCCCCTTAACATCATTAAAACCATACAGAGTAACTCTGCTGATTACGGAGTCTTGATCATCACAGCTAAAGCTGGAACAACCACCCATCGATCTACGTGCAGTACACATTGCACCTGGGCCTTAATACTTGATGCACCAAAGTGGATAATTGACGACCTAAATCCATCAGCTGCACAACTTGTCGTGGGTAATTTTAACCTTTCACCTCAGCAAGACAATCGTAAGCGGCTTCTAATCGCCCATCTTAGTAAGCAAAATCTCATGCTTTTCCACCATCAACTACAAGGCAGAAAAACCAGCTCAGTTTCCTTTTCACTCCATCCCATGTACCCTGACTAGTCCACCAGAAACTGCTTTGACGCTGACCATGCTCCAATCTCAGCAGTTACTACCGCGCCAGCATGCCGCGCTTCTGGCAACATGGATCAACACCATAACCCAGTATTCCATCTCAAAGAAGATAAATTCGCCCTCCAAATTATGGTGGAAGAAAGGTCTATGAATGGCATCCCTACTGATACAACTGCTCCACCACACATGGAAACATTCGAATGAGATTTCGGACCGAATTAACTTTTCAAAAGCTAGAGCCCAGTTTAATCATCAGAAGTCGATATCAATTTGATGCCCATAACCTTTAGCTCACATGTGCAGAAAAGTGAGAGGTCAAAACGGATCCTATACCTTACCTTCCCAGGTTAGTCCTGACGAGCGGCTTGAATATGTCACAAGATTTTCTGTAGAAAATACCAGATTAAACGAACTAAATCTATCAGATCCCATACCGTATCAAATTCAAATTATCATATTAGGGCCGCCCATTATTTCTAATATATATATATTTTGTCTGTAAATTGCGTGTGTTCTCTGGTCGATTTGTTGGCGCCTCCGTACCCAGGTGGGAAGGAGCAGCAGTGCGTAGCACACGCTTCTTGATTGGACCGGGGTTCGAGCCCGTCACCACCAAATATGGAGCATGCGGAAAGGTCAGGGAATGACCACTGCACCGGAGCAATATGGCCTTAGTTGCTAATGCTCTTAAAAACCAAATAACATAATAATCTGGTTGATTTGCCTGTTTGCTGGACAAAAAAAAACCCAGTTTCTGGAAGAAAATCCTTGCTATGTACGCCTGAGACTGACTAACTCAGCCATGGAGTGAAAAAAAACCATTAAAGTTTCTCGCGTTATCAACGGGATTCAAACCCGGGCCTTTTCCACCCGGTGTGGGGAAGTCGGTGACGATACCACTGTGCCACGCACAGACAAAATCCCGTACCATATCTTGACATCCTCACTACTTATATTGTTTCAAAACAACAGCTAATAGAAGCCATTAACTGAGTACATCCACGAGTACAGCCGGCGCTGATTGGTACTACAATTTATGATCAAATGTCTGAGCCCGTACATAATTGACCCACGTGTAACCATCTTTAATAGATGAGAGGGTGGTAGGACCTTCCAGAGAATAATGGGCAGCCTGGCTTACCTCCTAACAGTGTGTACGGGCCACGTGGGGTCCCATTAGTGGCACTACGGCCAAAAGCCAGACCACAACAACAGAACCCGACACAATACTTCTCACATAGCACACACAATACTTTTGTGTGGCTTTTACTTTACAAGAGTACTCGTGGCACAGCACAGTTGTGAGACACCACCAGTGGCGACTCCCCCTCCCCAAACATTGTACAGTATGTTGTTGTTTACACTACAGCAAGACCACCAGGTCAGAGAAGCTTATAAGAATTCCTAAATACAATCGTTAACCGTATTTAGCAGTCACGGGCTTGAAACACGGTCCAGTGAAAGTTGTGTGCTGCTGCACACTCGCTTTTTACCACTCGGCTACGTCAGGCCATAAAGTACTGAAAGCAATTCTCTTTCTACAGAGTGGAACAACTGCAAAATGAGGAACACCAAAGTTTCAAAATGGAGCTGCAGTAAAACACTTTCGATCAATATCTGATACCTCGAGGTACGTTGAGGTTATTAGTAAAACCGCTGCTGCCTGTCCCCGCTCACCAACTGCATCGAGATGGGCTCCCAAGATTCACTATTCGTTCCCTCAACGCTCCATCATTACAGCTTTTTTACTAAAACCACCCAAAGTATTTTATCAGCTTTCGAGAAAAATGGGGAACTGGCAATATCGAAGCCGCCTTAGAAGCAGTTCAAGTGCCAGAGTAGTTTGTCTAAAATCAAATTACAACATCAGCGGAAACATGCACAACTTCCTTTTGTCTCTTCTTCAGAATCGGATAATCCGAATCCAAACCCGAGATAATATGAGAGCCAGAAGTGACTGCGGGCGTCCCCCAAGGTGGTGTCTTGTCGGGAGTTCTATTCATTGCAATAATAGCACCAATACCGAGGAACAGTGAACATCTTCTGTTTTGCCAAACTCTTAAAATTATCGCTCCCATCCTTGAGAATTACCATCTTACTACCGAGTACATCAATGCAATACTGAGAAATATTTCTGCCCATCTCGCTGAATTCGGACTGCAAAGCAACCAGTCGAAATCTGCCTTAATGGTCTTCCTGCCCCATCATCTTGCCATCTCTTAACACACTCCTCAGTTGACATCTCATTCTGATATGGGTGTGACATTTGACCCCGAATTACCATTTCATTTGCAAATATAAATATAATTGTTAAAGATTCTCCCTAGTAGTATAAGGTTGGGGTTCTAACCGAGTACGGCTCTATGAATTTTGGCGTCAATTTTCATGCGTGCTGCCGCCTCGGTCGTTTGTTTTGCCGTTTAGGTTTTGAGCGTGTGCCGGTGAAGCGAGCTGAGGTTTAGGCTTAGCTGTTTGCGCCGAGGCTTAGTTGCGGAGTCGGAGGAAAAAATATTTTAGTTTTTATTTCGCCCGCTAGATGGCGCCACTTATTTTTGGCATTAAATATATAAATTTTATTTTTGCTTTACCTAGGTTCGAACTCATTTCGTTGCTACTGGTGGTCCAGTGCTTATCCCCACAGCTACCCTTTCAGTTATAAGAAAATGTGTAAATGTAGCTGTTATAGTTAAGAGTGGTGTGAGTGTGACGTATGAAGTTGTATTTCGCCTTGTTCTGATTGGAGGGGGATATGAACCGATGTGCTGATTGGTGTGGGGGTATAAACCGACTACGGCTCTGAGTCTACCGGTGATTTTCTGATCGGTTGATGCCGTAGAAATCCTCTGTTTTTGCTGCGTTGGTTTTCAAGGTAGCGTTGGAGGGTGCGCAATGAATTGTGGGTTCGCGCACGCACGCACACACACACACACACACAAGCAAAATAGAGCAGTAGACATTCTTTCCCAAGACAAAGGAATTGGCGGGAAAAACGTGGACGCTGTAGACCTCGACTAACATAATGGGTACTTGGGGGCCACAACAGTTCGTGCACGGAGATTACAACGACAACAGAAGACCCCGAAACAGTGTCGCCATCTGTTGAGTTATTCTCAAAGCTGAAATTAAAGATTTTATTTTATTTAACGTGTTTAAATATACGTATATATATTTTTTTTCCTAGGCAGCTATGACTTTGTCGTTTAAATATATTTCCGTGGCTTTGCGATATGTGGCGCCATCTGTGGAAGCAATCTGAAAGCTGAAAATCTGAAATTAAAGATTTTATTTAAATATATATATATATTTTTTCCACATACGTGTATTTGGGGTCATAACAGTTAGTGCATGGAGATTACATTGACATCGGAAGACACAGATACTGTGCCGCCATCTAGCGTGTCATTCTGAAAGCTGAAATTAAGGATTTTATTTAAATATATATATATATATATTTTTTCCCACATACGGATACTTGGGGTCACAATACTTCTTGAACGGAGATTGCCACGACATCGTAACAACCAAGAAACTGTGGCTCCATCTAGCGAGTCATTCTGAAAGCTGAAATTAAAGATTTTATTTAAGGTGTTTAAATATATTTTTCTCAATAGCTATGGCTTTGACTTTTAAATATATATTCCCATAGCTTTGTAGGATGTATCGCCATCTGTTGAGCCATTCTGAAAGCTGAAATTAAAGATTTTATTTTTAAGTTGCTTTGATGTTTAAATTTTTTTTTTACCAAAAGCACTGAGACTGTCATCACAGTAGAAACATCCAAGAAACTGTGTCGCCATCTACCGATCCATTCTGCAAGTTGAAAAGCTGAAAATTAAGTATTTTTATTTCATTTTATATGTTTAATGTTATGTGTTTTTTTTTTTGATGGTTAAATTTATATGTATATATTTTTACCCATAACTATTTATGATGGTTCCTTTTTCCTCTACGAGTTGAATTTGTATCCTGATGTTTAGAGTTTTTCTATCTAGGGAAAAAAACCTGAAAAGTAAAATGTGTTTATATTTATTTACCGTCTTCGTGAAGCACTGGCGCCATCTTATGTTTCTGTCTGCAAGCTTGATTTTTTTTTTTTTTAATATATATATTTGAAATCATTTTCTTTCCTAAATTGATTAATGGAAAATTAAAACTTATTTTTTCTACTTTCTAAGAAAAAAGACAGACAATATTTTTCAAAATAGATATGCTTTATTGATAAATAAAAAATAAAATAAAAATTACAGTTTAGTGGGGTCATCGCTAGTTTTACCCCCATCTTTAGACATTAGCATCCAAACCCATATAAGACGCAAAGAAACATCGGTCGTGCCATAAGTGTTCTTGGTTTTCGTAGAAGTCCGTCTGGAAAAAAAAAAGAAATGTGAGAAGATTACAATAATCCACGTGTCGTGGGAAGTTTTAGTGGTATTAATGCATTACAAAAACATACAAAATTACCCAGGCATATCGTGAAAGAGTATTTGTCATCTCAACCTGCTTATGTCAGACACAAACCTCAAAGAGTTAATTTTCCTAGAAACCAAATAATAGTTCCTGGACTACACCATACGTTTCAGTGCGACTTAGCAGAAGTTTCCAATCTGTCTGATGCTAATGGTGGAGTGCGCTATTTACTCGTCTGTATAGACGCTTTTTCTAGATACGCCTGGGTGAGAACACTTAGAAATAAAACATCAAAGCAGATGGTAAAAGCATTCAAATCAATTTTCAAGGAACAAACACCATTCAGTCTTAACAGCGATCAGGGTAAAGAATTTACAAGCAAAGATGTTAGGGCCTTATTTAAGTCTCTCAACATTAATTTCTACACAACTAGATCTGAAAAAAAAGCAGCAATAGCTGAACGTTTCATTCGAACTCTGAAAGAAAAAATATTTAAATGGATAACTTATTCTGAAAGTAAGAAATATGTGCATGTTCTTCCCGACATTGTGTCTACTTATAATCGAACGCCACATCGAACCATAGGAATGCCTCCAGCCGATGTCACTTTGCATAACGAAGAAGACGTCTACAGGAAATTGTACTTGAAAAAAACCAAAGAACAGATTCCTAAATTTAAACTGGGGGATCGTGTCGTTCTAAGTACAGGTTCACATCTTTTCCGCAAAGGATTCTGGGGTAATTGGACTCGCGAATTTTTTACTATATCTCAAGTATTGAAACGAAGAAAGCCAGTTGTGTACAGAGTACAAGACAAAAGAGGCGACACAATCGAAGGTAGCTTTTATGAGCAACAGTTACAACTTGTTAATATCCACGACAAGTTGCCACTGGATACATATCTTATTGAAAAAGTACTTAAGGAGCGATGTGTGAAAGGAGAACGTCAATTCCGTGTTAAGTGGCTAGGATACCCTGCTTCCTACAACAGTTGGGTTTCGGCTAAAGATGTTCTTCTTAACACTACCTAGTAATGCGTGTATGGCTTTCCATCCCCAGAATACGCAATCTAATTTTACCATCGTCTTACCCGATACTATATCGCTGAAAGGTAGGTGGGAGGTAGCACTTGCAGAAATACACGTACCTAAGTCCTGGGATAATATCTCCGAAGGCTGGGCTGAGTTTGCAATTCTACAGAAAGAACCAACAGTTAGGAACCCTGAGGTTTACATGCTGAATGATGAGTACGAAAATTCGTCTAAATTGATTGAACATATGTGTGGTCTTAATACCAATTTAGAGCTTAAAGTAGAAGAGACAGAATTCAAAGTGAGATTTACAATTCGTGTTAAAAATGGTTGTGAGTTGCGTATGACTTTACGAACTGCCAGAATTCTAGGACTAGTACACAAAGCAGTAGTGAGTGAAGTTGTTGACAAATCTAGAACTTTTAAAGGGGATTACACCGGAAAGTGGATAACTAAAGGCAAAATAGTGATACCACCAATAAGGTCTAACAGTGAGTGTGTTGATAGGAAGCTTGTGTTCGTACAACCGCCGACTCGTGATGTTCGCGAGTATAAAATTCCTTATGGTAATTACGATAGCATCTCCGAAATTCTAAAGGTTATGACTTTTATAGCCCCTGAAATTAAAGGTTCTGTTAATGCACATGGTTTTGTTTCTTTCGAAATAGAAAGTAGTGTGCGCCTTCGCTTCCCTGAGACAGGACTCGGTGAGTTACTCGGTTTTGAGCGTATGCCCAATGGTTTCAAAGGAACAGCTAGATCGAAATTTCCCGGAGATATAAATAGAGGTGTAGGCTCTTATTTTGTTTATAGTAACGTGATCGAAGACCAGATTGTGGGCGATATCAGAGCGCCTCTTTTGCGAGTAGTACCGTTCGGAAGCAGTGGTGAATTCTTACATTTGGATTATTACACTGTGCTTCTATCAAACATTCAAGCCGTTTCTATTCAAATTCGCACAGACAGCGGTCAGTTATTTCCATTCAGAGGTGGTAAAACTCTAATTAAGTTACATTTTCGACCCCAATGAACGCGTACGTTGATTACTACTCAGTGCAAGCGGGGGGAAATCCCTACTTTGCAGGAGCAGCGATCCAGAGGGGCCAGGGTTTAGGCAGTATATTCCGATCAGCATTTACATTTCTCTCTCCTCTTTTGAAGCCAGCAGCCAAATTCATAGGTCGCCAAGTGTTGTCAGCAGGTCGTAATATGATCGATGATGTCATTTCGGGAACACCCGTGAAACGATCATTTATAAATCGAGCTTCTGAAGTAGGACAGGCCATTAAGCAAAAAGTCCGTAGTCAGAGTGGAGGCAAGCGTCGAAAAAAAAAAAATATCAGGACATCTTTCAATGATGGGCAAGGTTATGATGTCAGAATTAGACCTGTTTGCACAGCCGGCCACTAATCTGTGCGTTGAACGATCTTGCTACGTTACTTTCTCGCCTTTAGCTTCTGTGGACACGCCAGGACCAATAGAATTTTCCATACCCGGAACATCGGAAGAATATCTGGACCTGGGAAAAACTTATTTGCGACTCAAAGTACAGTTAACTCAAAGCGATGGAAAAGAACTAACATCGAGTGTCGGCGTTGTCAACAACTTTTTTCACTCCATGTTTAAACATGTGGATCTTTTCGTTCAAGACAAATTAATAAATCCATGCAGTGACACATACGCCTATAGAGCTTATTTAGAAACGCTTTTGAATTTTGACAAAGGAGCAAAATAATTCCAACTCACTACAGAGCTGTTCGTAAAAGACAATGTTTCCGATGTTTCACAAATGTTTTCTCAGGCCGACAGCGGTATGAATCAACGTATGAAGTTTTTTTCGAAAACCAAAACTGTGGAACTTTTGGGGCGTCTCAGACTATATTTGTGCCATCAAGCCAAATATATTATTAACGGCGTATCGATCCATCTGAGAATGGTTCGCAGTTCGCCCGAGTTCTGTCTGTTGTCTCTCGACAATACGGCGAAGATTCACGTACGAGAAGCTTGTCTTTTTGTGCGTAAAGTTAAACTTAACCCCAGCATACAGTTAGCGCACCTGAGTGTTCTTGAAAAACACCCTCTTGTATATCCCGTTAACAGAGTTGATGTTACTTACTTCTCAATCCCAAAAGGCATGTCAGACTCTACCAGAGACAATATATACCTAGGTCAGATCCCCGCTCGTTTAATAGTAGGTATTGTGTCCAGTGATAGTTTCAATGGCTCCCTCAAAACCAACCCCTTCAATTTTGGTCACTACAACCTGTGTTATTTACTTCTGACTGCTGATGGTGTCCAGCATCCATCCGTACCGCTAACACCCGATTATAAGAACGGGCATTATACCCGGTCCTACCTGTCTTTGTTTACATCGCTAAACAAGTGGAATTCCGACTGCGGTAACGACATATCACTCTTAGATTATACTGAAGGGAATGTGCTTTATGTTTTCGATCTGACTCCAGACAGCAACGCGGTGGGCGAACATATTAGTTCTTTACGACGAGGTGGAGTTCGACTCGAACTGAAATTCGCAGAACCTCTCCCCGAAAATGTTACAGTGATCTTGTATGCTGAATTCGAAAACATTCTTTCTGTGACTAAAGACCGTTCGATAATCGTAAATTATGAACACTAGAAATATATTAAAGGTTTTAGAAGCAGACAGTGAATCGAGAAAACATCTGATAGGTGTCTGTGCCAGGGACGAGTTACCGTCAAGAATACAGAGAAAACCAGCATTGTTAGTCATTAATACGGACTTTTCGTATTTGCCAGGTACTCACTGGGTTTCCATTTTCCTGGGAAAAAACAACAGTCAATATTTCGACAGCTTTGCAAGACCGCCGACACAGGACATTGCAGAGTTCCTTAACCAAAACAGCAAGAAATGGACATATAACAAAGTGGTGATTCAACATCCAGAATCTATAGCGTGTGGACTGCATTGTATTTTTTTCCTAATTCATAGATGTAGAAACATTTCTATGTCAAAGATTGTAAACAAATATTATTGTAAAGGTTTGTGGGCAAATGATGTAAAGGCCACATTACATGTACTTCAACATTTACTTGCAAAATAAAATTTTATTTATTTTTTTAAAAAGTGTGTTTTATTGAAAAAAAAACTTACCATAACGATATCCAAGTGTGTTTTCTTCTCAAACGACGCGGTGATATCAGAGTTGTATATCGACGTTTGAGAGGCTTACGGGATTTTTTTTTCTCTCCGCCCTCGGGCTGTTGTTGTTGCTGCGCATCAGAGTATGGAATTGTGGGTAGTGAGACGGCGGCGGCAGCAGCGGCTGTTGATACAGTACCCTCGACGTCATTCGATGCCGTCGGAGACGGTTGTTTTGCGGCATTATTTTTCAGGCCTAAATATGTTTGCAGTATCTGAAGGTACATTTTAACTTTTGACTCTGGCGGTAAATCCTGCCTTTTTTAAGATTTCAGACATTTGCTCGTCTAAAGAGAGCATCTGTTTTTGTTCTGGCGGTGCAGCTACAAGCAAGAATTTGCGGAAAGACTCGTTCATCTTCGAATCAGGCTTGCAATTAGTGGTGCTACGATGCTGGCTAATAATGGAAATAGACCACCTCCTTGTTGAATTATTAACTTCCGCCTGGTTTTAAATGCCACTTTTTTATCCGCTAGTGTTCTGAGCAGACGTTTTTTTCGCTGTAACTTGTTTTTCACTCTGTCTGGCAAAGGAATGCAGCCTTTGATTATATTTTTACAGATTTCACAGAGCGAATTTATTTGCTTGGGATCTGAGCTCTTTAGCAGAGTGGATGCTTGTTTTGGTCGAGCTTCCGCCAGATACTTTATGAAATTAGTGTTGTTTTTTAGACGCTTAGCCATGAGGGTACATAGATTATAGTAGATCCTTCGCTTGGTAATACGTGTGAGCGCAGCCTTAGTGCATCTGCAGTTTCCTGACGAAAATCAAACAGCAAATATGAATGTGGATCGCGTGTGGCTTCTTTATATATGTCGACTAAAACACGTGTCCTTCCGGGAAACACTTGGCTAGCTAGATGTGAGATTTGTCTCGAGTCGCGAGGGTTTTTAAAAACAATCAAGTAGTGTGAATTCAAGCTAATAGTACGGAACTGCTTGCCTTGGGAGAACAAATTTTGCGTTAATAATATTACACTCAGATTTCTGTGATGTGATCCTTTTATAAATATTTCCGAAACTACAATACTATCTTTTGCTTGGCTAATGAGATCATCTAAAACAAGTAAATTGTTTACTTTTGGATCGAATTCGGGGATGTTTAAACCATCCACGAACTCGATTTGCGGGTAACAACGAAACTTATCTTGAAGTTCTGAATAGCAATAGACGATTCTTTGAGGTGGTGGCGAAATTAAACTTTCACTATTTTCTAATAGCGACAACACAAACGTTGTCTTTCCGCTCTGTGTTGCTCCCGAGACTATCGCTGTGAAGGGGTGATGAAACATTATGTAAATGAGCGCGCGCGAGTCTGGACCAAGTATTTATGTGTGTGTGTTCGCGCGCCGATGCGAGAGGCAGGACTAGTAACAGTAAAAGACAGAAGGTGACATCTCCAGAAAAACGAAACATTGTCCCTTTTTAAAAAAAAAAAAAAAAAACTGCGAGTTGTGATCAGCGACAACACGAAAAAGGATTCCCCATCATCTAAGCGCACCCAGTCACTTCGTGAGTGGGTGGGAGGGGTGTGAAAAACTGCTTAGTGTCAAAAACATGGGGATTTCACTGGGTTTTTTTCTAATGTTGAAAGTATGATGAGTAGGTGGTTGGCTTTCACTATGTGTCTTGGAAATATCCATAAGGGTAAGTGCGTGTGTCGTCTCCTACCACACGTTTAGCGAAAGTAAAGCCAAACCTTTTTGTTACTGAGGACTCAAGGAGACGAGAAGTACGTTTGTCTCTCCGGACAGAAAACGGTACCTCGACAGAAACGTCAACATGCTGGCCTTTTGCAGCGGCAATCATAACATCCAAGTTGACTAACTTCGCGTTTTTGGCATTAAGTGTCACACCCTTGCATTTGGTCACAGTTTTACCTCCTCGGGTTCGGAAGGAGTAAGATTTTGGGCCGGTTGAGGCAAGCTTCTCTAGACGGCATTCCCTTCCCAGTGGTCAAGATGCATACAGATTTGGGAGTCATCTTCGACTATAAACTGAGCTTCAACCCCCACATTGACAAGCTCATAGCAAAATTCTGTCAAATGCGCTGAACCACAAAACAACAACTGCTCCACGTTAGGGATCTGGATGTGACTCGTCGGTACGTATTTTTATTAAAAATAAAGGCGGCACCCAGAACATAAGTTGAAATCCGCCTAACAACTCTCAACTGAGTACCTTACATCTTTCATTAAATAAAAATAACATTGTAAAAACATAAAATATATAATTAAAATTAATTATATATAATTATACATTGTAAAAACATAAAATAAAAGAATTAAAAATTAAATTAATTAATTAACAAAAGCAACAACAACAAAATTTACACTAGCAACTCATCCTATCTTAAACAATTGTGGTTACCAAGAACTCTAACATCAAAAACAGTCTTTTAAACACTAAGTATTGTCCAGGTCTTCTTGGTAAAACGAATCTTATTGCCCAATTTTATCTTCAGGCATCATCGGTTTGCAACAGGACCAGATTCGCCCTCAAAATAAGCCTGTTCCTTCGAGCAAAAACTTCTTTTGCAAAAGCCTGGAGTGCTGCAGGGTTACTTTGTTTTTGAATTTGTTGTTCCACTACAGTTGGGGAAATTCCCTGGACGTTATTTCTCAGTTTTTCTCTGGATTCATCATATAATGCAAAGTCGAAGAGTATGTGGGACCAGTTCTCCTTCGCTCCACAGAAACAGAGGTCTCACTCTGCAAGTATAAATTGAAACAATTTCTCCTTGAGGGCCCCCATGTCCTATGACTAGATAGGAGGTTTCCATCGTGAGAGTAAACCAATTCGTAGCGGATTTTGCCATGGCAAAAGTAACATCCGGTATGAAGTTTTTTGTGACTAGTTCCATGTTGGTTGTGTCCCATCGTGTCTGCCATATATGAACTAGCTCATTATAGCAGCGCAGCTTCTCTCTTTTCACGTCCGTGTCTAAGTTAAAGTGGATGCCTAGGATTGCTGCAGGAATCCTCTCCGTATTTTGCAGCATATATAAGATTCGAGGTTGGCATTTGAGGTGAGCGGATGCGCTTCGTCAGGGCTCCTCAGTTAAGTGGATTGGATTATTGTTGATTAGTGCTTTTAAATATTTGATTTATTTAGATATTGTTGGATTATTTTGTTATAGGTTTTCTTATAACATTTTGATTTTAATAATATTATAGATATAATTTTTTAAAGTTAATTGGCACCCAGAACATTGATATTTAGCTAATTTTATAATGTTAGCTACGAGATCTGCCTTAAACACGTCACAGGGTATCGTGACTCACACGGAAATAGCCGATGGCGATTTACGGGTGAGTCATGATTTAATCCGTTGCAGAACCTGTGGAATGTTTTCCAAGGTCGACCTGGTGACTAATCCTACCTCACCTGGGGATTCTTTTCTTTGTGATCCATATAAGGAGTGCACCGATCTTAAATTACAATTTGGTGCACTGATGGAACAATTTGAGTCCCTGAAAAAACGGGTGCTTGCCCTCGAGAATAATGCATCTGGGAGCTCGTCAGGGACTCAAGACTCCAGCAATCTACCAAGTGATGCACACCCGATTCGAGCCTCAAAACAGAAAAACCAAGTGCAAACTACTCTGGTTAAAAAGGACTTTGTTTTATTAGGAGACTCCATTGTCAGGGGAAACGGGGAATATTTTTTGTAATAAGGATAGGTGGAGTAGAACCAGGGTATGTCTGCCGGGAGCAACTGTTGATGATGTCACCAACAGATTGTCAGATTTTAAAGGGGGTAAAGAGAATATTATTATTAATGTTGGGACTAATGATATTAAACGTACACGATCTGACGATTTGTTGGAAAAATACAGGACAATGCTGAGGAAATGCCGCGAGCTAGGCTATAATGTCTATGTGTCTGCAATTCTGGCCAGACACGATAGTAGGGATTATATGTTAAGACCCTTGCGGATTAACTCAAGACTTGAAGGACTCTGCAAGGCTTTAGGGGGTAAATTTCTATCAGCATGGCCCACATTTGTAGGTAGAGACGGGATACACTTAAACAAAGGTGGTGCAAAAGTTTTTGCCAGTATTATTGAGGATACCTTAAAGGTTCAGGGAAACTGCTAGTTAGGGGGGATGTGGGTAATACTGACACGCGTTTATCTGATAATATTGGTCAAAGTAACTCTTGCACATACCTCAAGAGTTCTTATCTGTTTCCCCAACTGGACGTATTATCTAGCTGTTCTGGGGGCAGAGACGTTTCAAGTGAGCGGGTACCTAATGCCAGGGAAGAGAGCCTAAACATCTTCAAGGGTTGTGTCAGGGTTGTTAAATATACAAGAACAGTAAATCTTAAATGTTTATACAGTAACGTTAGAAGTGTCGTCAATAAAATGAGCGAATTCGAACTGCTGGTTAAAACAAGTAACGCGGATTTAATAGGGCTTACAGAGACGTGGTGCCACCCGGAAATTGGGGATGATGAGTTTCAGTACGGCTTGTATAATGTATTTAGGAAGGAAAGGTTAGATAGAAGGGGTGGTGGGGTAATGCTTCTTATCAGAAGCAGCCTGAGTGCGACGATAGCTTTCCCGGATTCAGACATTTCACATGCTAGTATAGAGTCTGTATGGTGTGAGATAGTTGGAAACAAAGGAATGCGAGTAGGAGTAATCTATAGACCAGGTGATTGTGAAGATTATGACAAAAGCCTCTACATGCAAATGGAATGGGCAAGTAAGCGTCAATGCCTTATTATGGGTGATTTCAATTTGCCTCTAATTGATTGGAGTAAATGGGAAGGAAACTCGACATGGGGAACAAAATTTTTAAATGAACTAGATGACAGTTATTTGTACCAATGTGTCAGGGAAAGTACTAGAGAAAAGAATATCCTAGACCTCATCATCACCCATGAATCAGATGACATAACAGGGCTGACAGTAGAGGAACCAGTAGCAGGAAGTGATCACGGAGTTCTACGGTGGATGATGACGAGAGAGGTAGCAGTAATTAAAGGGAGATGAATGGGTTTTAATTTCAGAAAAGGAAATTACGATGCCTTAAGGTACTACATGGCCTCTATTAACTGGGTAGATATCGCGCAGAGAATGAATACAATTGAACTGTGGTACGCTTTTAAAACATTAATCACAGATGCCTTGAATGCGTATTTACCATTAAAAAAATACTCCACGAGAAGGGTTCCAAGTTGGATGAATAGTGAAGTTGCCACATTACTTGAGCAGAAAAAGGTGGTATGGAAAGGTTACAGAGCAATAAAAAGTACTGAAGCCTATAACAGCTACAAGGTGATGTGTAATAGAGCCGCAGAAAAGGTTCGACAGGCAAAGGCAGTTTATGAGAAATCACTAGCAAACAGAGCAAAGAGGGGGGATAAAGAATTCTTCACATATATAAATGCCAAGAAGAGCAGGACAAACCAGATCGGACCTTTACGTAAGGGAAAGGGGATAGTAATAAATACACCAGCTGCCGTTGCAGATGAACTCAACAGTTATTTTGCATCGATATTTACAAATGAAAAGCCTTTTGTGGCAATGGGAAATTGTGGGAGCGAAGTTAAAAAATATGTAATTAATGATATTGAAATTTCGCAAGATTATTTAATGAAAAACCTTTCGAGCCTACAGACCAGTAAGGCTCCTGGGGTTGATGGAATATACCCTATAATCTTAAGAGAGGCGGCAAGCGAGTGCATTGAATCATTGAGGCTAATTATGCGAGCATCACTGGACTCTGGGAAGATTCCCTTGGATTGGAAAAGTGCAAATGTATCTCCCATACATAAGAGTGGCTCTAAAAGTGAAGTTGGAAATTATCGACCTGTCAGTCTGACTTCAGTAGTAGGGAAAATCATGGAGGCAATGATCAAGGGTGGAATTCAGGATCATTTCGATCGAATTGAAATTCTCAAGGATACTCAGTATGGTTTTCTAAAGGAAAAATCATGTTTAACAAATCTGGTTCGCTATTTTGAAAGGGTCACTCACGAGCTGGATTTAGGGAATAATTTCGACATTGTTTATTTAGATTTCAGCAAAGCTTTTGACTCAGTCCCACATGAGCGGTTGCTTTATAAGCTGGAACAGGTTGGAATCACTGGGAAAATCCTTAGATGGATAGAAGGATGGCTTCAGGGCAGGAGGCAGAGGGTTGTGATAAATGGCTATTCATCAGATTGGGTTGATGTAAGAAGTGGGGTTCCCCAAGGATCAGTATTAGGACCACTGTTGTTTTTAATTTTCATAAACGACATCGATGAAGGGATAGAGGGCGTGATGTCTAAATTTGCAAATGATGTTAAAATTGGTAAAGTAGTTAATGAGAGACCTAGATAGACTTCAGGAATGGTCAGAAAAATGGCAGCTGTGCTTTAATCCAACAAAGTGTAAGGTATTACACCTGGGAAACAGTAATCCCAAAAAAAATTATTCACTTGGTGCAGTTCAACTAAACCCAGTACTGGAGGAAAGGGACTTGGGTGTTACGATACGGTCAGACATGAAATTCTCTGAGGAAGGCCCATGGATGCAAGGAAGGCCCATGGTGTCCTATCGATGATCTATCGAACTTTTGCAAGTAGAGATAGGGACGTGATAATCCCATTATATAAGGCTTATGTTAGACCACACTTGGAATACTGTGTTCAAGTATGGAGACCGCACCTAAAGAAAGACATCGAGCTTCTTGAAAGGGTGCAAAGACGGGTAACTCGCCTGGTGAGATCCGCAAAAAGGCGTCCCTATGAAGAAAGACTTCGAATATGTGGGTTGCAGAGAGGAGATTTGATTGAGGTGTTTAAAGCTCTGAGAGGCATCAGTAAAATGAATGAGGACGAAATTTTCAAGAGTATAAATGATGCTAGAAGTATGGGACATAAATTCAAGTTATGGGGGAAATGTTTAGATTGGACTGCAGGAAGTTTTATTTTAGCCAGCGAGTTATAAATTACTGGAATAAGTTGCCTTCATGGGTGGTAGAGGCTGACAGTTTGGGGAAATTCAAAGGTCATCTGGATAGTACCTTCGGGTGATGGAAGCGCATAGAATGATAGGTTAATTACCTTTTCTTTTATTAATTATTATTATTTATTATTTTTTTTATCATTGTTTTATTCGGGTTTTTTTTTTTTTTTTTGTTGCTGTTGCAGCATAAGCCATAGGCTTTCTTGCACCATGCGGCCATTACTAATACTAATACTAATACTATAGCAACCTTCAATTGGGATTAAATAAAAATATAAAGGTTATATAATCAAAAGATTCTGGAACCTTCTGAAAAATACTGCTAGTATAGGGTGAGGTTGCGTAAAGTGAGGGGCAAGAGAGAGAGAGAACCGAATAGAAGTTGTAATTCTGAAAATTAAAGTATTAACGCACAATTGCCTCACACGGTACGTAGATCGATTGACAGAGAGGGTACCCAAGTAGTGACGATCCATGGTTGGAAAGATTAAGTTCCGTTTGTAGTTATGTACATATCTAGGAGTGTTATAGAATCGTGGTAAGAGATTTATACCACATCCCTGAATACAGTCAGTGTGGTCCTTACCGAGGTTGAGAAACTAATCGAGGCATGTTGAGTGATCAATGGAAAATAGAACGAACGTTGATATAGATGGACAGTGCACTGTTGAGTCAGTTTGGTGTGACATAAGCACTGCGAAAGCAAAAATAAGAGTAGGAGTGTGTTATAGGCCTAATGACTTGAATGAGTACAATGAACAATTGTACAGAGAAATAGAGTGGGCCAGTAAATCAGAATGTCTTATAATGGGGGACTTTAACTTCCCAGATATTGACTGGAACTTGTGGGTTGGTCACTCGCACACTAGTAAGACTTTTGTGGATTTATTGGATGATTGCTTTTTGCAGCAGCATGTTTGAGAGGCAACCAGACAAAGTAATACTCTTGATCTGGTTATCAGCAGTGATCATTCGTGTATTAAGAATTTGCAGATAAAGGAACCACTAGGTGGCAGTGATCACAGTGTACTGAAGTGGGATTTACTCAAAGAGGTAACTACCGTCAGGGGTAAAGGAAAGGGTTTTTGCTTCCGTAAAGGGGAGTACAGTGGTCTCAGACAGTTTTTAAATTCTGTACAGTGGGATCAACTGACGATGTTACCAACAGTAAATTCTAAGTGGGAAGCATTCAAGGAAGACTTTTCATACCGATGAAGAAATATTGTTCAAGGTTTAGGCCTAAATGGTTATCAAATGAATTAATGAGACTCGTGACAGAGAAGAAAAATGCATGGGATGCATATAAATTATCAGGCGACGCAGAAGCCTATAGCAGATATAAGCTAGTCTGTAATCAGGTCACAAAGGAGGTTCGGCAGGCAAAGGCGGATTACGAGAAATCTTTGGCAAAAGATGCTAAGAAAAACAGCAAGGATTTCTTTACTTATATAAACTCTAAAAGAAAGGGGTTGAATCTGATTGGTCCACTTGACATCGATGGTTCGACTGTTGATGATCCTGCTCAGATAGCAAACAAACTGAATGAGTATTTTACATCTACATTCACATATGATGAGTTATTAAGGTTTGAAAATGGCAGAAGGTTATCAAATTGTAGCAGGGTGCTTAATGATTTTGGAATAACTGAGAGCAAAGTGGAGGAGAAATTGTTGAAGTTAAACGTAAGAAAAGCACCTGGGGTGGATGGGATCTATCCAGTTATATTAAAGGAGGCGGCAAAGCAACTAAGCAAACCCTTAGCCATAATTATGAGAGCATCCTTGGATTCAGGGGAGGTTCCCACGGACTGGAGATGTGCAAATGTATCCCCAATTCACAAAGGGGGATCGAAGGGTGACACGAGTAATTACCGACCAGTTAGTTTAACTTCTGTTCCGGGTAAAATAATGGAGTCACTGGTTAAAGATGCATTGCAGGATCATCTAGACAAGACTGCAGCAATAATTCAGACACAGCATGGGTTTGTTAAAGGAAAGTCTTGTCTGACAAATTTGATTGGTTATTATGATGTGGTCACAAAGGAACTGGATGCAAAAAATAATTTTGATATCATATATTTGGATTTCAGGAAAGCTTTTGACACTGTTGCGCATGGAAGACTACTGTACAAATTGGAGCAGAATGGTATTAAGGGTAAGTTGCTACAATGGATAAAAGGATGGTTAAGTGCGAGAAGACAGAGGGTGGTAATCAATGGGTGCTGCTCTTCGTGGACTAATGTTATTAGTGGAGTCCCACAGGGTTCGGTGTTGGGTCCACTGTTGTTTTGTATATTTATCAATGATATTGATGAAGGTATATCAGGCTTAATGTCGAAGTTTGCAGATGACACGAAGGTTGGCAGGGTTGTTAATGACAGTAATGGCAGTGTGCTACTGCAACAGGATCTAGATAATTTGGGCAGATGGGCTAAGAAGTGGCAACTGAAGTTTAACCTTGACAAATGCAAAGTACTGCATATGGGTAGAAGTAACCCCAGAGAAACGTACCAACTGTGTGGTACTACACTTAAGGTGGTAGAAAAATGAACGAGCAACCAACAATTGTAAATCTGTTACAAAAAGAATTTAATTCGGAATATTTGAAATACGTGAGAACTTATAATATCCAAGTTTTTGATATTAAGTAAATCATATTTGTGTGGCTGTTAATTAAAGTGTTAGTTTATGCAAAATCTTGATGAGTAATTTATATAAATGTTAAAGTGTAATAAATTAATGATTTCGAGGGTTTATACTGAGTGACGTGATTCAGAGACACAAGACACTTGCATGCAAGGTGGCTCTTACGGATAAGAGCGGGGAAAATATAGATACCCTCAGAATCTTGGAAATTTCTCTTTATAACACAAAGGAGTGTAGTCAGGTCGCGAAAGTGGGGCTTGAAAGATCGAGGGTTGTACTCTTCCTAAAGCGCAATACTGTGAACTCCCGGGATAACATTGATTAGGGAAATTACTAATACAAGGGAAGAAAGGATATATATTTAAAAAAAAACAAAAAAAACCCAGAACAGTGGAAACCCGTCTGGACCTACTTCAGCTGTAGCGTCTTTATGATCTCGATCAGTTGGTCTCTCGAGACAGGAAAATGAGAGAACACAGGGTAGCTCGTGGGTCCTACCACTGGAAAGACGGACTCACTTGGTTGCTCGAAGGTCAGTTTTGCCCATTCCATGAAGGTCTTTTCTTCCACTGATGACTGATTTGGCGTATTCTGATTATCCTGTCCATAAACAGCTTCCTGTCAGCCGTTCTTTTTTGTCTTATGCTCTTTCTCTTTGGTACGCGTTGAGGTCTTGTTGATTATTCGTCCATGGCCATCGTCGGTAGGCCTTTTGCTTGCAATGAAACACGAGTTTGATGTCTCAATTGAACCACGGGGACGTTCTTGATGTTATCCGAACTTCTTTTGATGCCCCAGCAGCGCTTCGTGTCAGAGTTCTTGAGCTAAGCAGGATAAAGCTTCCCTCGGAGGAAGGGGGGGGGGGGGTATATAGATTCTGCCAGTTAAACTCCGTTAGGCGTTTAAGAATTATTTCAGGCTTCAGATACTTCACTGAAAAGATTGCTTTTGACGTTATTTGTAGTTTATGGGAGTGGTGAATTGCATCTATCGTTTGGACCAAGGAAAATTTGCACGCGATCGGGATGTGGTCTAGCTGGAACCTAAAGAAGGGTGACATGATATGCATGGTGTTCAAATTGTGATAAAGTAGATCTAAGATATTAGATCTATTCTAGCTGGGGTATCTAAAACTTGTACGAGCCCTACCGTATGAAGCATAGAATCAAGCCCCCCCCACCCCCCCTAGCATCTTGCTGTCTTCGCAGTGGCATATTAAGGTCTCTCGTGACAACTGTAGGGATTCGAGAATCAAGGTTACAGAAAAATCTTGTGTGGAGTTCCAACCTCGTGTCTTCAGTGTGGTCTGGGGGTAGGTAGACCAAACACACTTGCACTTTATTTGTCTTCTTGGCTAAATTTAAATACGAGACCTCAAAGTTACCCGTTTGGCTGTATTTAATTTTCCCAACCCAAGGAACCATCTTTGTGGAACGTGGCTACGTCCCCGAGTTTCCACTTCGAATCCGTGTCGCGTGCTGGGAGTGGCTTCACAGAAGCGGCATCGATCATTCACGTGCGAAGTCAAGACGCGGCGTTTAATGCACACACGCACGCACAGTTGCGTAATCTTTGATTGGAGCTGCAGCGGAGCGCGACACCCGTAATGGGTTCACTAACAGCTGAGGGTAATGGGCGGTGTAAATCAGCGGAGACTAATTTCGCCAGAACGTCCGTATTTATAGGTCATTTGGTGCACGCTGCAACTCTCTAATTTCATCGCCCGACTGCTGCACGAGCGCACCGACACCACTTTACTGACTTCACTC
This sequence comes from Mastigoproctus giganteus, assembly GCF_048544385.1. NCBI lineage: Eukaryota > Metazoa > Arthropoda > Arachnida > Uropygi > Thelyphonidae > Mastigoproctus > Mastigoproctus giganteus. The sequence continues at coordinate 258,139,590 of NC_143577.1, forward strand.
CATAAAGGGCCCCTTTCCTTTCCCTCCCCTTCCGCTCACAAATGCAAGAGAGAGGTCAGAAATCACACAACAAGACGAAAGTCTCTTGGCATGACCTTTTGTCCTCTGGTTCAGCGGCAGTTTTTCGGTACGACGAGTTCCGCTTGCGGGTGCTCCTCTCCTCCCCCAAAATAAATACATCCCGAAGGGCGTCCTCCTCGCTTTTAATTAAAAACGAATTTGTTTCCGTTCTCCAAACAAAAATAAAAAGAACACCCCGCCGCTTCCGCAGGTGTTCTCTCCCGCCGCCGCCTCCCCGTCACGACGAAGCAATTAGCGTTCCTTGATTTCAGGTGACAGCGAAACCAGTCCGGTGTGTGTTTGCGAATCCCCTTGCGGTTGCTTGAAAAAAAAAAGGCAGCGTCTAGTTTCACGTGCGTTTAACCGAGGTCATCACAAGGTCACGAAAGGTGCGACGCAACTCACGAACGCTAGACGTCACCGCAGTGCGTACGTCATTTTTTTTTTGTCGTCTTTGAGTTGGCAGTTGTTTCCCAAAGTCGACGTCAGGTGGCGCCCTGCGCGCTTTTAAAGCGTCGATTAAACGGCTTTGTGGCGGAGAGAAAGAAGGTTTGATGGATGGCCGCTTCCTGCCGCACTATCTCCGCGGGTCCACGGACGACGAGAGCAAAAAGGAAGCTGCACCACCTCGTGGGACTGAATGGCTCGCGCTGGCAGGCGATACTTCATATCGTGGCCGCCACTTTTTGTTTGCGTTTCCCTTCTTCGTCTGCAAAAAGATTAAGACTTCACAAAACGCATCTTCGTGCGCTCCGTAACAGCGCCGAAATGTGTCCGTTCGGGCGTGAAAGCCCCTCCCCCCCGACACCGAATTCGATTTCCGCCTGCTGTCGAACGAAACGACGCAAATTCGACAGCGAAAATTCGCCGCTTCGAACCCACGAGATTGGAGGGGAACGCGGCAGACGGCAGCACTGCCAGCGGGATCAACTGTGCCGCCGCTCGAATGACGGGAGCGGTGGTGGTGGAGTGGGAGAGGGGGGCGCTCCCGAAAACACGGGAGCGCCCCCCTCTCCCTCTCCACCACCACCGCTCCCGTGTTTTCCCGAAATATCGAAGATGTCCTGTCCGGGGGTCGCCGTAGGGATAGAAAAGGGATTCCGAATGCATTTCGACCAGTCGCATTGCTTTATGAAGTGAGATGCATGCGGGGGAGCACACGTGCGGAGGGGGGGAGTAATTAAACGGAGGGAGAGCCGTTCATTAACAGTGCCAAAAGTGGGGCCTCATTTCTTATTAATGGCCGTTACGGTCACTTAAAGACGAGTCGTCGCCGAGGGGTTTGGGGGAGGCGCGCGGTGGAAAGTGGTACTAGCTGAGCTCCTGCGGGGGGATTTCAAAAATCATCTCGCCTTTTCACGCTTGGGCGCCAGGGGGCATTGCGAAACAGTCCCTTTCCGTGAAGCTAAATTATTGAAATCAGTTTATTGATCCAACGTCTGCACCCGAGCCAGGGGCAGCAGGAACGGCCACCATTTGAGTGTGGTCAGTTTTTCTGCGATCCGTGTACCCACACTGTGACTACCGTAATCGGATCGTCACCGTCCTTCCCACACCGGGTGGAAAAGGTCAGATTCGAATCCCATCGATGACACGAAGAAGTTTAGTGGGCGTCTTTCACTCCGTGGCTCAGTTAGTCGGTCTCAGGCGTGCATAGAAAGGTCCCCCCCCCCAAAAAAAAAAAAACTGGGAGTTTTTCTGACAGCAAAACGGGCAAATCGACTAGAGAACAGATGCAATTTACAGACACCCAAAAATACGGGTTAATGTAATCATTTACGGGTGACACTAATATCATAATTTGCGCCCACTTCGAGTCACGAGACACACAGCACGGCGTGGGTTCAACACAAACCGGTCCTACTCACATATTTTGCAGAGACACGAGGCAGATTCGAGCATTTCTTCTTGTAGCCGCCTTGAAGAGTACACATCTTGTCAACTCGTCTGACTGTGTGGTCGTCCCGGACCAAAAAACAAAAAAAATGTGCCCGTGTGTCCGATCTGCGGTGTCTTCAATTCACCAGGATTTCAAAGCTAACGTTCATTGCTCTCTCTCTCTCTCTCTCTCTCTCTCTCTCTTCTCTCTCTCTCTCTCTCTCTCTCTCTCTCTCTGAACCAGGTGAAAGCCTCAGAATATGCATTTTCTGTTCACGCTGCTACAGAACGCTCTGCTAAGAAGAAAATTAGGGAGCCTTATACAGTTCCATGGTGAACAGATGAGTATCCACTGTGCGCAAAAAAGTCCACAAAGCACGCAGAGACTTTCACCAGAGAAGACCCGAACCGAGGAACCGAACCAAAAAACGATCTATAAAGACCTGAGTAAAAATACGTAAAACAATCGCAAAACAAAAACATTGCTCTCCTCTGGTGACAACATTTAGTTCAATCTACAGGAAGTTCTGATCCCTCGGGTCTATTTTACAAAATTGGCAAAAATAAGTTTCTCTCGTGAAGTGTACAGCACTGTGTTCAACAATGACCGAAACCACTAACTGCAATGATTCAGTTAATGCCATCCTGGATCCCTGGATAATGCTTCCCCTACACGATCTCACCAGAAACTCCAGCCCAATTATCCATTAGTTATTGCAACTCAACTTCCCACTCCTCATATGAAATGGAACTAATCGCTCTTCCAGAGTTAAAATATTGGTACAAACGTTTAGGGGAGGTAGGTAACATCTTAAGGAATGTGAACCGCATAGGAACCCATAACCGAAAACGTCACCGTAAGTCGGTAGAAGGTGCGGTAGTCGCCGCACGAAGAGCATGAATCGATATACGAACTGTGACCTGGCAGACATGCACCTAGTGTATAGATTAGCAGAGGGCCATGGACGAGCCACTCAACGAATTTATGGAGAACGCTTCCCAGACAGACATGTACCGGACCACCGTTTGTTTTCACGTGTGCATCAAAATTTGTGCGATTATGGGTCATTTAGAGGTAACAGGAGTAGTGCAGGCAGACCACGTTCAACGCGAACTCCCGCCATGGAAGAAAGTGCGTTGAATGCCGTCCAGAATAATCCTACACCCAGCACATGTGCCATTGCCTCTGCCTTAGGAGTGTCTCGTTGCAGTGTACAGCGGGTCTGGCACGACGATTCCTTACACCCCTTTCATCTCCAAAGGGTTCAGTTACTGCTACCCAAGATCATCCCGCACGTGTGGCTTTTGCGCAGTGGTTTCTCCAAGAAAGTTTTCAAGACTTGAATTTTCCAGCCTATGTTTTGTTCACGGATGAGGCTTATTCAATCAGCACAATGCTCATGTGTGGGCTCACGACAACCCACACGGTGTGCGCCCCCATACGGCACAACATAATCCACGGTCGGTGACTGCTTAGTCAGCCCATACCTGTTACCATCCCGCATGAACTCCGCTAAATATCGGATCTTTCTTGAACAAGTTCTACCAGGGTTACTTGACGATGTTCCAGCAAATGTGAGACGCAACATTTGGTTTCAACATGACGGGGCGCCTGCCCGTTATGGAAGGTTGTTCGTGACCATTTGAACAGCCGTGTTGGGCGTCGATGGATTGGTCGTGGTGGACCCGTTACCTCGCCCCCACGCTCATCTGATTTATCGAGCCTTAATTTATTTCTGTGGGGGCCCTCAAATCTATCATGTGCATAGTGTGCATAGTTTTGGGGGAAAGGCGCCTCCGGTGGTTTCCCACATCTGCGCCATATATACTCTGTGGAGACAAGCAGTACCACTGTGAAAGCCAGAAAAATTTTTTGTGTTGTAAATGAAGTATTATGCTGGGTTCTGTTGGGTGTCCTGGCTTTTGGCCACAGGGCCCCTGATGGGACCCCGAGTTGCCCGCACACACCACTAGGAGGTAGCCAGGCTCCCCATAATTCTCTGGCTAGTCTTCTCCAGGTCACCTGAGCTTGCTGGAAAGAGACCAAGTAAAAAAAAATAATAATAAAAATAAATAAATAAAATAAATAAAATAAAATAATAGGGTTCAGGGAGTACAGGATGTATTGGAGAGGATAAAGGAAATGAGGTATAGACAGAGCGACGGAGGATGTAAAAGAAGGCATCCTCCACAGGTCGGGTGGGAATTCTCTCACCTAAGCGGAAGTGGAAGAAGAGGCCCCTCGAGAGCGTGGAAGACAATCACGTATCAAGAGAGACACGAATGAAACAATTCAAGCGACCTGAGTGTCAAGTCCAGTAGCTAGAAGTGGTCACAATCTAGGTGAAGATGTTCAGTATATGAGAAAAGGGTGTTGATCAATGTGTATCAGTTCCAGGATGTTGTCCCAGTGATCTTCTTCTGGTGAAGAGATCATGGACGAAGGCAGAGAAAGCGAGGTACTGGTCTTCCTCATTGATCAGAAAATGTTCATTTTCTCGAGGCAAGGCATGTATTTTTGATATGAGCAACGTTCGCAGGTCCTCGTAGAGCGGGCAAACGGAGAATAAGTGATCCCAGTCTTCGTTTTCACCACAAAGACAGCGAGGGTCATCCACGATGTTCATAGAGGCAAGTTTTTGATTTATGGATCCATGGCCTGTAATCAAGAAAGTGGTATATAACCCTAGGTGTACCATGCTGGAGCTTTAGGGTAAATCTAGGCTATTTCAGGTAAGAATTTTTTAGTGATGGAACCTTTGGGGGTATTCCATCTGTTTTGCCAGGCGCTAAGAAGGTAGACTGCAAGGCGCTTTTTTTCTTCTTTGATGGTGTTTGCTGGGTTTGTAGTGAAATCCTGGATGGTGGTAGGGAGTCCCTTTGCGAGCCAGTAGTGCACGCCTTTGCGAATTATCTGCAGGTCCAGAGGGAGAACTCATGCCAAGACTTGGAGCGTTGGGTTGCTTACTGTGCCGCAGGCACGGGTGATAGTGAGAAGGATATTACGCTGGATGGAGGTGAGCTTCCTTTGGTTACGAACAATGAGTGCACGATGATACCAGACACCTGCACAGTAGGTTGTAGTGGGAATAAATACAGCTTTGTATAGCATATGCAGTGAGCGGCGATTTAGACCCCAGTCAGACACGTTGACCCTCACTACCATTGCCGTGTAGTTCCTGACTTTGCGATGAAGGTAGTCTAGATGCGGGTAAAACGTGAGCTTGGGGTCGAGAATTACCCCAAGGTACTTCATCTCAGTTGTCGGTTTGATAGTTCTACCAGCAATTTTTTAATCTGCGGCGGCCTGCTTATTTGAAGGGTTCCTCTGAGTAGAATTGAAGCAGTTTTCTCAGGGGATATATGGAGAGAATGGGCCAGCCTCCATAAACTCCATATATCCCCTGAGATATATAGCTTTGTAAGGGCTCCGTTGGCTATTGTTTCCAGGGAAGCTCTGGAGTTTCCAGTGACTGTCAGTATCAAGTCGTCTGCGAAGGCTTGGGTGGAAAAATCCCCTAGGTCTAGGTTCAGGAACTCGTCCATGACCACATTCCATAGGAAATGACCAAGGACAGAGCCCTGGGGATATCCTCTGTAGACATTACTGGATACTTGTCGATAGGCATTTCTGACTGTAACACTTCTGTTGTGAAGATAGTCCTGTATGCAGCTGTAAAGATTTGCTGGAACGCTAGCTTCTCTGAGTCTTCGTAGTATACTTGGCAACCAGAACAAGTCAAAGGCCCCGGCGAAATCCACTGATATTACTAAGAAGTATTTGGTGGCTGAATTTTTGACTGAATCCGTGAGCTGTCGAAGAGCATCTTCTGCTGAACAACCTGCCCGAAAACCGAACTGGTTTGGGGACTGGAGATTTGCATTTTATATCTATCATGTATGAATCGCCTGTGGAGACGGAATGGATCTCGTCTGCGCTGCTGCTACTGTCAAAGAAACTCCAGGTGTGTTCGACCGTGTCCGCCAATCCATGCTGCGTCGGTGTCATCGCGTCTCATGGTGGAACCTTCGAGCATCTGTTGTAACATCGTGAAATGCATCCATCTCGTACTCCATTGTTATGCAAATAAATGTTTGCCACTAATTACTGTCTTGTGTCATTTCTGCTTCTTGTGCCTCTGCTACTACTTTCCCGTGACGTTTCCAGTTATGGGTTCCTATGCGATTCACATTCCTTTAGATGTTACCTTCCTCCCCTAAACGTTTGTATCACTATTTTTGAGACACCGTGTATAATATCAAAGTTATTCCATGCATCCAGTTCTTTTGTGACTGCATCATAGCATCCAATCAAATTGGTCAGGCAAGACTTCCCCTTAACAAAACCATGCTGTGTCCGAGCTACAAGTGAAGTCTTGTCTAGATGATCCTGCAGTGCTTCTTTAACTAGGGCCTCCATTAATATTCCTGGAACAGAAGTTCAACTGAGAGATCTATAATTACTTGTGTCACCCTTTGATCCTCCTTTGTGAATTGGGGTCACATTTGCACTTTTCCAGTCTATGGGTACCTCCCCTGAGTCCAAAGAAGCTCTCATAATTATGGCTAAGGGTTTGCTTACTTCCTTTGCTGCCTCCTTTAATATAACTGGATAGATCCCATCCACCCCAGGTGCCTTTCTTATGTTTATCTTCAACAATTTCTCCTCCACTTTCCTCTCAGTTATTACAAAATCATCTAGCTCACTCCCAGAGTTTAAGACACCTCTGCAATTCCCCTTCCTGAATAACTCTTCATGTGTGAATGTCGATGCAAAATATTCATTTAGTTTGTTAGCTACCTGAGCAGGATCATCAACAGTTGAACCATCGATATCAAGTGGACCAATCTGATTCATCCCCTACCTTCTAGAGTTTACATAAGTAAAGAACTCTTTTCTGTTTTTCTTTGCATCCTTTGCCAAAGATTTCTCGTCATCTGCTTTTGCCTGCCAAATCTCCTATACGGTGAATTTAGCGTTGTTATGTCCTCAAGTGACTCCAAGTTCGATGACACCAACTTTAAGGCGACCAAGGCACCCAGGCATTTATTATTTGCAGTGCTTATGTCATACTGCAAAGTCTGATAAGAGGACACTCTTATCAGACTTTGCAGTATCTTGTATTAACGCTGACGGTTGACCAGAACCACTTACCGCTACAGGTCAAGGTCAACTGGTCACTTGCCCTAGTGATACGCGTCAACCACTAATCCCTGGAAATTAACTTCCCCCTCAAACAGATTAACTGCATTCCTAAGGCCAGTGACAAGCTCACTGAACTAAATACCATCAATTAGGCTTGTTAAACCTTCGAAAAAAAAAACCTCGACATTCTTTTCCGCCAGACATCTAAACATGACCTAGTTAAATGAAGTCTTCACCATAGCTGAATGTAAATTATGCAAATTAAACACTGATCTTTGTATTATCTGTGTTACAGGCAACTCTACCTTTTGTGTATCATGCCCGAAAACCGATTTTAAAAAGACGAACAAGTATCGAAGACGCAATTTTTCGTGTTTTTCACTGGATCATCATATATGACTGTATTTACTTTAATTATCCCTTTTCATTTCCCCGTCTATATTAGTTACTTTACTTCTATTCATTCATATGTGATTTGACCATCCCCTTTTTATATTCTCCGTTCATTACTTTGTTCTAACACCACAACTGTACTCATCTACATGTACATACATATATCTTAGTGTATAATTTCCCATATGACCTTCCCCTTTAATTCTCTTATTATTCCCTATAGTCCTTCTTATAATTTAAAGGATGCTTATGTTAACTTGGCACTTACTTCAAATTTCTGGCTAGATATCTCCGTTAGGGCCTTCTATCCTTTCCTCATTCAGGGTTGCTATCTTCTGCCATCCAGGGCAATATCTTACGGCTTCCATGGGAATATCGTATGGCATTCAGGACTGCTACTCAGCTTTCGGGATCTGGTACTCTGCCTGTCAGGACCGCTACCTTCTGTTCCAGGGCTGCTACTTTCTGTTCCGGGGCTGCTACGTTGCCTTTCAAGACTATTTCAGGGTATTATCGCCATCCTCGGTGGCCTGGGTGATCTATGTCAATCTTCTGCTCTCATTCTCACTGTTTACCGAACTCCCTTTACCTACCCCTTACACGTTCATCCCTTAATTTCTCACTCCCTTACATTTCCGATAACCTCACTTCGTCTTTTTCCGTCGACTGTCTCCTCACTATATTTCACTCAACTTTTACTTTTTTTTTTCCCGATAAATTGTCCTCTTTTTCCGCGCGCTCTCTCTCTCTCTCTTTTGTTCCCCAAACTCTAGACTACCTCCTCAAGCCTGGCACGCCTCTTCCAAGGACTCCAACCAATCCTCCCCCTACAGTCTAAATCTACGTTCCGTTTCATTTGTTAACACCTTTCTCCCAGGCTGTCTCCCTAGCACGTAAACCAACCCCTATAATTCGAACCTTCTTATTTTTTTCTCACCAGCGGCATGACCCTTTGATGTCCACTGGCAACCTGCACAAACACTCATTTTATTATCGCACCTTTCTTTCTAAAAGTATCAGAAACTCAAAATATCAGTCAGCCTGACGTCGGTTTTAATTTTAAACGAACACTGGTTCTGCACTCACTTCCTTTTTTTGGTCTGACGGTGTTGAAGATCAAAGGAGGCGCTTCTTCTAATCCCGTCTCCCGTCCTATTGTTCGTTCTCAAGCAACCCTTTTCACGCCTATTCAGAAATGGCACCCCTTTACCTAGTCCTGCTGTCGCCATCCTATGGTGCTGCAACAATGGCTGGAACATGGTGCTGCAACAATGGCTGGAACATGGTGCTGCAGCAATGGTTCTCCCGATGTTTCGATAACGTCAAAATAATAGCGTATGCAGACGATCTCACCATCTTGGTAAATGGTAACTCTAGGGCCGATCTTGAAACTACCGCAAAATGTGTTCTCCGGGATCTCTACGATTGGACTGTGGCCAATAAGCTTAAAATCAGCTTGTCAAAAACAAGGATGTTGATTCTTGGATCAAAGTTGCATATCTCTCGTCCTCCGTTGGCCAAGATCAACAACATTCGTCTCCCCATAGTTAAAGAGTACAAGGTTCTAGGAGCGGTAATTGATTCCAGTCTCAATTTTATTCCCCACTTGACAAAGTTATCATCTAAAATACGAAGAGTTACTGGTGCAATTGTTAGGGTGTCCCGTGTTGAATGGGGGCTCTCCAGAAAAACTTTAAGGATCTATTACAATGCAGTTTTCCTTCCTCTAATCACGTATGCTGCCGGTGCATGGTTTAACAGGGCACGGCTCAAACACTTCAAAGCAAAACTCACCCCATTGCAGAGAACCATCTTGCGGTGTTTAGTTAAGGCATGCAGGACAGTCTCGACGCAAGCTCTGCAAGTACTAGCCGGAACATTACCTTTAGACTTGCAGGTTACTTATAGAGGACTTTTATACAGACTGAAAAAGCAGATTGAGACCGAATTTCTTGGAATAACCATCAATCTTCAAGATGATGCTAAAAGAGAAAGAAGGAGACTGTGGAACGAGTTAGTTAACATCTGGCAGTCTCGATAGGATACAGCTAGCGTTGGTGCAACAACGGGAAAATTTATACCACAAGTTTCATTTCTCCTTGATAAGCGTGTTCGATTGTGGTTCTGCATGGACATATTCACATCCTACCTCTTGACAGGACATGGATCGATGAACCAGAGTCTTCTTAGGTTCAATTTATCACAAACAGACCTCTGTTCGTGTGGATCACCGGAGAGTTGGGATCACATCTTGTGTCATTGCTCCCTCTATGACGATCTCAGACTTCCTCTTTAATAATTTTCAACCAGGACAGGAGTCGACTCTGCTTCAAAGCTCGGATTCATATCTCATTCTTCAGGCTTTCGGTCAAGGCGTATTTCTTCGAAGGAATTGTTCAGTGTGGACAGATCTCAACAGAATGCAGCACAATGGTCCTGCTGATGCATAGCTGGTTAGATCTCCTTTAATAAAATATAAACTCAAATCCTCAAGAAGTGAAATTTTTCTTCGGCCTGCAGACAAAATTAAGTGCTTTCTTTCTCTTTTTTTTTTTTAAGCAGCACGACTACCTTCTTCCATTTTTTTTGATTTATTTTATTTTATTTATTTTCATTTTTTATTATTTATTTATTTTCATTTTTTATTATTTATTTATTTTCATTTTTTATTATTTATTTATTTATTTTTATAAATGTTTTATTTTATTAAAATAAAATAAAATTTATTAAAATTTATTAAAATTTGTCGGTGCTAGTTAGTTAGAGACAAAGAGGAGAATTTTGTCGGAGTTAGTTAGAATGAGTTAGTACAGACAGAGTTGAGATTTTTGTCGGTGCTAATGAAAATGAGTTTTTAAAAAAAGTGGAGCGGAGAAGTATTAATAGCGCCCTGTGAAATTTTCTTCTTGTGAATGAATTTTTAAGAAAAGGTGGAGCGGAGAAGTGGGAGAGAGAGAAAAGTAACGGAGAAAGTAAAGGAATGGAATGATAGATCAGCGAAGACAAAAGTGCCTGGAAAAGGAGGAAGCCCCTTTTGATGAAGGCATCGAGTTCGATGTCCCAGACGGTATGAAGCAGCCCCTGTATCGAAACTAACAGGCGGTGAAGGCAAAGTGCCAGACTAGAGCGGACGGAGCAAAGCAGAAGGAAAGATAGCAGTTCCCGTAACGACGGAGTAGGACCCTACGTCAAAGAGCCAGCCCAGACCAGATGGAACAGTGAGTTTCAGCAGAGTAGCAGAACTGTGACCCGCACCAAAATCCTCTGGAAGTCCTAAGATGAATGTCCTTGTCAAACGATGAGGACCGTCTCAAACAAGGAGCGAAAGGCCCCAAGACAGAGAAGTTCGGTTTGTAAAAATTAAGTAAGTGACTAGTTATAAGGTATTCTCACTTACCTATAAAGGACTGTCATCATCATCATCAGCTATTTTCAATCCACTGCAGGATGAAGGCCTCTCCAGAAACTTTCCAGTTCCTTCTGTTTTGAGCACTGGCCATCCATTTACTACCCAAAAACTCATGAATTTCATCTATCCATCTCCGCCTTTGTCTTCCAGGTTTTCTTCTAGCTCCTCTTGGGTACCATTCTATTATTTTATTAGTCCATCTGTCATCATGTCTTCGAGCTATGTGTCCTGCCCAAGACCATTTTAGTTCTTTAGTTTTGATAAGAATGTCCTTTACTTGAGTTTGCTGCCTAATCCATGTGTTTCTCTTCTTATCTAACAGTCTGATTCCCAATATAATTCGTTCCATTCTTCGCTGTGTAGTTCTCAGCTTCTCTTCCGTTCTTCGCCGCTGTGTAGTTCTCAGCTTCTCTTCCATTCTTTTGGTGAGTGCCCAAGTTTCACTTCCATAAGTCATGGTGGGGAGTATACATTGGTTCATTATTTTACGTTTCAGACAAACTGGGATATTGCTCTTCAGTATGTGACTATATTTCCTGAATGCTATCCATCCGAAATTTATTCTTCTCTTGACTTCCAGCCATTTATCATTATTACAGCTGATAACTTGTCCCAGATAAGTATATGACTCCACCTTTTCAATTACTGCTCCTTCAATCATTATTTCCCTTTCTGTGGCATACTTGTTCATCATTTCTTTTGTTTTAGCCATATTCATCTTTAGTCCAAAATCCTTACTAACTGTGCATAACTGATTAAGATTTTCCTATAATTCTTTGGGATCGTGGCTTATGACCACAATGTCATCTGCAAATCGTAAATGGTTTAGGTACTCTCCGTTCACATTGACTCCTTTCTGCGACCAGTCTAATCTTCTGAAAGCTTCCTCAAGGGCAGCAGTAAACAGCTTCGGAGATATTGTGTCTCCTTGTCGAACTCCTTTCTCGATTTTAAATTTCCTGCTGTCTTTGTCTAGTCTAATAAAGGAGGTAGCACTCTCATATATTTTCTTCAAAATCATAATATATGGGGTAACTATGCCTTGTCTTTCCAGTACCCGAAACATTGCCTTATGTTGTATGGAGTCCAATGCCAGGCATAATGGTGTTTTATGTTCATTTGCTTTCTCCATTATTTGTAATATTACGTGAAGGTGATCCATAGTTGAGAATCCTGTCCTAAAGCTAGCTTGCTCTTTCGGTTGATTATCATCAAGGATTCTTTCTAATCTGTTAGGCATTACCCTTGTGAACAACTTGTAGATGTGGGACAACAAGCTAATTGGTCTATAATTTCCAATTTCTGATTTATCTCCTTTCTTATGCAGCAAAACTATGATTGCATTATTCCACTGCTTAGGCGTCACACCTTTTCTAATGCACTTTGTGAAGAGCCTTGCCAGTTTTTGTGTTATGTCTCTTCCTCCCAATTTTAACAACTCCACAGTAACTTCCTCTTCCCTTTCTGATTCTTCATTCTCTTCAACGCCTGTTCTACCTCATCAGAAAGAATATCGGGTATGTCGTATGTGTTGCTAATTTGCGATCCATCTTCCCCACTGCTGGCATCATTCCCCTGCTCCTTGTATAATTCTCTATAGTAGTCTTCTGCTATTTGAATTATGCATTCTCTGCTGTTTATAAGTACACCATCACTATTCTTCAGTTTCAGTATCATTTGTCTTTCTGTATTACTGCTCATGGCTGCTGATTTAAATCCTTTCTTTTCCCTTAATGCTTGTTCTACTTTTCTTGTGTTAAATCTTCTTATGTCCTCTCAGAGTCTCTTTCTAATGGCTTTGCATAACTCAGTATACTCAATTTTCTCCCTGTCAGTGTTTTTCTTGCTCTTCATTTGTCGCCTTCGGTTCATCATAACAATTGTTTCTTGACTATTTTTTTCTTCTTTGGATTTCTTTTTACCTATAGGTTTCTTGGGCTTTATCACTTTCAGAAATTTGTAGTATTTCTTGTCGATATCTTGGTCCTGAACAGTCTGCGGAAACTCAAACTTGTTCTTAAGTTCCAGTACATGCTGCTTTTTCTCCTCTGTTATCTCAAAGATCTTTGTATTATTTACTGGAGTCAGTTTTTTCCTTTCCTTTCCTACATCTATATCAAGTGTACATCTTACCATTCTGTGATCACTTCCAACATTTACCTTATTCAGGACGGTAACATCATTCACAATATATGTTCTGTTAGTGAGGATGAAGTCGATTTCATTAGTTGTTAATCCATTTGGACTCTTCCATATCCACTTTCTGTTCACCCTTTTCTTTAAAAAAGTGTTCATAACTGACAGTCCTTGAGATTCTGCAAATTCCACAATTCTTTCACCTCTTTTATTTCTTTCATCAATTTCAAAATTCCCTATAGTTCCCCTTTCTGCGCTGTTTTGCCTTTTCCCAACCTTAGCATTGAAGTCCCCCATAATGATAGTGTAGTGGGTTTTCTGCTCATCTAGAAGACTCTCAATTTCGGTGTACATTTCTTCAACCTCTTCTTCATGGCTCGATGTTGGTGCATAAATCATTATAATCTTTAGCTTGTACCTCTTAGAAATCTTGAATATTAGTCTTGACACCCTTGGTGATGTACTTTTGAATTCCAAAATGTTGTTTTTAAAATCTTTATGGACCAGAAACCCAACTCCACCTTCACTCCTTTCACTGTTTCCATTGGTGTACAGCAGATTTCCACAATTCTTTAGTTGGAATATCATCGGTTTGGCCATGCAGCCAAACCGATGATATTCCAATTCACATTTTCTAATTCCTTTTCCAGCTCTAATATCCTGTCTTCACCGATGAGTGATCGTACGTTATAACAGGCCAAGTTCAGTTTCCGTGCATGGCAGCCTGGTCGTACCCAGAGATTCTTAGCACCCTCTGCTGCCACTCTGATCCTCTCGTTGCCGTAAGAGGGAGAGTGAAAGCTGCTGGGGACTGAGGGCCATTTGTATTGTTGTGCTCTCATGCTGGAGGGTTTGGTCTTTTCCTCTTCACTCTGACCAGGCGTCTTGAAGAGAACCACTCTACACGTTCGTTGCTACCTAAGCGACGTAACAGGGCTTACCATCGGGAAGGTGTGCATGAGTGGATTTTAGGGAGGCAGGCCAACCGGACTTCTCCTAAATCTTCTGTAATAGAGAGATATTGGATCCATCAGTGTTCTAGGCTGAGTGTCTGATAACACACAGGATACCTGTTCCCCTCTAAGTCTCCAAAGGACTGTAGGAACCCTAATATCAGATTAGTAGAAGTTTAGAAAGATACTAAGTGAAGGATGTACAAAAAAGATAAATATATATTATACATAAATATAGGAATAAGTCAGATGATAGTTATGGGTTTTTATTAATGTATAATTAAACATATGTAGAAAGGCAAAAGAGAGAAATTGGATATTTGTTATTAATTATTGTCTAACATATATGTATGATATATTTTGGAAAGAAAGGGTAGAGAAATACAGAGAAAGAAAAAGAACTTCTGAATGTAGCTAACCCTTGGGACTAGCATTAGTCCATAAATTGATGTCAAATGTACGATTTGTCTTGATTAGAGAAAGTTTGTGAAATTATATTCCCCAAGACAAAATGGGCACTAATTAAATCATAAGTTTAGAGTGAAATTCCTAAATCAATTTATAAGGTAAGAATTTGTCTTACATAGGAAAAAGGGTGTTAACTAATCCTCTTAAGTATTTATTGTTCCTGTGTGAAGAACGAAGAAACTATAGCAGTTTTCTGTAAGGATAAATCCTTTTATTTGGCTAATCCCTGATTATCTGGACTGCACTTGACCATCTAGCTTTCTCACCCTAAAACTGGACCCTAAATGTCCGTTTTGCTCTGCATGGTTCCTGGAAGATATCTTTCTCCGTGGGATCAAAGTTCCTTTCTAGTGGAAGGCTGCCTCGTTCTTAACCGTACTAAATTTACCTTGACCACTTTCTATAAAGAATTATATAAGGAACGAGGGAATGATGCCAGTAGTGGGGGTAGATGGATCAAAAATTAACAACACATACAACATACACAATATCCTTCAGGATGAGCTAGAAAATGCGTTGATGAAAATAAAGAATCAGAAATCCCCGGGGAAAGATGAAGTTACTGTAGAGTTGTTAAAATTGGGAGGAAGAAACATGACACAAAAACTGGCAAGACTCTTCACAAAATGCATTCGAAAAGGTGTGACGCCTGAGGAGTGGAATAATGCAATCATAGTTTTGCTGCATAAGAAAGGAGATAAATCAGAAATTGGAAATTATAGACCAATTAGCTTGTTATCCCACACCTACAAGTTGTTCACCAGTGTCATTACTAACAGATTAGAAAGAATACTTGATGAGAATCAACCAAAAGAGCCAGCTAGCTTTAGGACAAGATTCTCAACTATGGATCATCCACACGTAATATTACAAATAATGGAGAAAGCAAATGAACATAAAACACCATTATGCCTGGCATTTGACTCCATACAGCATAAGGCAATGTTTCGGGCACTGGAAAGACAAGGCATAGATACCCCACATATTATGATTTTGAAGAAAATATATGAGAACGCTACCTCCTTTATTAGACTAGACAAAGACAGTAGCAAATTTAAAATCGAGAAAGGAGTTAGAGAAGGTAGACACAATATCTCCGAAGCTGTTTACTGCTGCCCTTGAGGAAGCTTTCAGAAGATTAGACTGGTCGCAGAAAAGAGTCAATGTGAACGGAGAGTACCTAAACCATTTACGATTTGCAGGGAACATTGTGGTCATAAGCCACGATCCCAAAGAATTAGAGGGAAATCTTAATCAGTTATGCACAGCTAGTAAGGATTTTGGACTAAAGATGAATATGGCTAAAACAAAAGTAATGATGAACAAGTATGCCACAGAAAGGGATATAATGATTGAAGAAGCAGTAATTGAAAAGGTGGAGTCATATACGTATCTGGGACAAGTTATTAGCTGTAATAATGATAAATGGCTGGAAGTCAAGAGAAGAATAAATTCCAGCCCCACCATGACTTATGGAAGTGAAACTTGGGCACTCACCGAAAGAATGGAAGAGAAGGTGAGAACTACACAGCGAAGAATAGAACGAATTATATTGGGAATCATCCTGCTAGATAAGAAGAGAAACACATGGATTAGGCAACAAACTCAAGTAAAGGACATTCTTATCAAAACTAAAGAACTAAAGTAATTCTTATCAAAACTAAAGAACTAAAGTAGTATTGGGCAGGACAAATAGCTCGAAGACATGATGACAGATGCACTAAGAAAATAACAGAATGGTTCCCAAGATGAGCTGCTAGACGAAAACCAGGAAGATAACGATCGAGATACACAGAAGAAATTCATCAGTTTTTGGGTAGTAAATGGAAGCCCATTGCACAAAATAGAAGGAACTGGAAAGTTGCTGGAGAGGCTTTCATCCTGCAGTGATTTAAAACGGCTGATGATGATGACTTTCTAGAAGCTTATAAATTCCAGTTTCTTGTCTCCCTCCCCCTTCTTTTTTTAATACTTTCACAGTAAGCTAAAGCTTACAGAATATATGTTGCTGCATGGAACCCCGGACACATGTCCCTGTCTTAACCTTTGAATATAAATATCAACCCCCCCAACTCCTAGCTTTCTGCTGCGCAGGGGATGGCTCGTAAGCAGAGCAATAAACGGATAATAATAATAATAATAATAATAATGATAATAATAATAATAATAATAATAATAATAATAATACAATACAAATCAATTTATTTTTATTAAGAGAATTCGTTTACAATAAATGAACTTGTTAAGAAATGTAAATTTCTTGAAAACAAGTTGTAATTCTTCATTTACAACAGTTTTTGCATAAAAATTTGTTACCTAACGGAAAAGATAATGAAATCACAACACATAGTACATCCCGCACTGCAAACAGAGATAACAATTTATCTGCATTGCAATTTTAATTCAATGTATCATTCAGTATCAAAAATATTTTCTTATTGGGAATTTTAATTTGGAGATGGGGTAACTTCTCCTGAGCCTGAAATCTACACTAGCAAACAAGTTATTTAATATGTTAATTGTGTGCCCTATCTCCAAATCTATTTAGTACCCTAGGGCGAGGCAAAACAATTGCTTTTGGGTTCCTTAAATTATGTGTGCCATTCGATTGCAGATTTGATTCTTCATAAATAGTGTTAAGATTTTTCAAGAATAAATTTAACTTCAGTTTTTGAATTGGATATATAGTATTTTATATTTCAACAAAAATTGCCTTCTCTTATTCAGATCATTCCAAGAGTTTGTCCACATTAAATGTTTCAAAATCCCGTTAATTAAGTTGATTACTACCCTTATTTCTGTTGTATTTGCTGGTGTCCATACATTTACTAAATAATTGAGTTGGGAGTCCACTAATGCAACTTTTGTTCTAAGATTTAACTTATTCTTAATGTAGTAAAAAAGTACACATAAAATAACATTTTTTTGTATAAGTTTGTTATATGCATCGCCCAACTTAGACTGTAGTCGATCCATAACCCAAGGTAACCATGATTTGAAACTTGTTCCACAGTTAGACATTTGCAATTCTGGAAATTCTGTTCATGTAGGCAATCATGTTTATGTAATTTAATAGAGGGATGAATGTCCAAGGTTTGATGAGGAGGTCTAATTACCAAAAATTTTGTCTTTTAAAAGCTGAGTGCTAATTTCTTATCGTGCAACCAAGTTTGTAAATGTATTACATCCTGCTGTAAATCTTTAGCCATTTTTGTCAAGTTCTTTCCAATTAGATATACGATTGAATCATCTGCATAGATTTTTACGAAGGAGTTCTTAATTACTTCGAATATGTCATTTATATAGAGGTTGAATATGATTGGCCCTGCATGATTTCCCTGAGGTACTCCTCTCTTTACATTATAAGATTTTCCCTTTGTATTTTCTACTTCTACGGTTATTTTTCTTTGGTTAAATAATTTGCTAGGAGTTGAGTCTTCCCCTTATACCAGATTTCAGTAATTTCTATTGCAATATTGGGAGGTCATATGATTTGGTCAAATCCATAAATAAGATCATTATGAGGTTATTGTTGTTTAAATGTAAGTTTAGAGAGTCTACTAAACTCTCTAATAATGTCTGTGTGCTCTTGCCCTTCTGATATGAGAATAGAGAGTTGTTTTACAGCCCATATTGATGTAGATATTTGCTTATATGGGAAAATATATATCTTAAAATTGACTGTATTGTTATTGGTCTGTAATTGCAAAAGTCATCAGGCGGTCCCTTTTTATATATAGAGGAATTACCTTAAATGAAAGTAGATTTGTAGGACAGTTTCCCGACTCAAATTGAAAGGCCACTGGGACAACTTTTAGGAGCGGCTTTTCTTTTAAGAATCACGTCTGCACCTCGCTTGAATTTGAAGTTTGTGAATTTCTTGAATCTTCTTGTAATGAGCGAAAACTTTAAGTAGGATTTGTACGTTTTTCATTTTTTAAATTTAAAGTATGAATCAAATTGCCATGGCTTAGGCTGAGAGTTTCAGTGGAGAAAATGAATCTCTCATCCTTTATGAACATTATTTCCACAGAATTATTATTCAATTTATTGCGATGCTTCACCCCTGAACAGCCTTCACCTAGGAGGGTGCCTATGCACGTTAGTTCATTGTAACTTAGGCAGTAAACATACAAGAATGCAGACCCCGTTTCTGCGCATCGACATTCGCTTATTATTGTCCCGCTTGCCCGATGACCTTTGCGTGTCCAAATTGAATCGAACTCCCGAATTCTCCGCGAATATATCAAACTGCTATTTACTTCCGAATGTGGCGTACTGTATTACGATGCCGCTGTTGTGTACGGCACGAGCGTGCAGGCCGCTCGAAGTTCGAAACTTCCGCAATCCGAACATCTCATTACGGAGGAGCGAAACGGCGATAATGGAAAGACGGAGATTCCTTTTTCCGTCGACCTTCGCCGAAGCATCCGCGATCTGAATAAACTCATCCGGCACGCGGTAATTAATTAACTCTCTGCGGGGGTCGCTTTAATTGAGACGCGTAAGGGCATCCCGACGCTGGGAAGATGGCGGAGAATTAATTAAAAATTGCGAGTCTGAAATGCCTCGCCGTGCTTCACCTTTATTTGCCTTCCACACGCGATTGGAGGCGCAATTCCAACTGAATTTCCGAAATTCCTGCACTCGCGGACTTTTGAAGACCCAGCGGGATTTTCCAGAGAATCGCTTATATGAATCAGGTAGGTAGCCTTTTCCATTTTGTCCACAAGGGTTATGTCTGGTCGGTTGTGAGGAATTGTCTTATCGGTTAGTATGGCGCGGTCCCAGTACAGCTTGTGGGTTCGGGTCTCTAGTACTGCCTGGGGTTCGCACTTGTACTACGGTATAATGGTATTTTCTCACTAGCTTCTGATGTATTATCCTGGCTATCTGGTTAGAATTGGTTAAAAGAGGGTTTTTTTTATCATTTAAAGAAGGGAGTTCCAACCCAACTGCTAAATTTTCAACTTGACATCAGGCACCAGGCAGGAAAGACAACGGATAACCAAACATCTACAAGAGATATGGCAACATGACTGGGACACCACAACAAAGGGGGCCATCACAAAACGATTCCTTCCATCAATAAGTTTAACTCACCTGGAACCTCCACCATGGTTTTCACCTGGCCTCCATGTGACCTTTATCATCACCGGCCATGGATCCTTCCAACAAAAATTGACCTCATGTATGAGTGCCCCAGCTACGACAACATTAGGCTTAAATTCCTCACCACAATACAAAGAAACCCTCGTAATCAAGAATTTACTCTGCTACTCGAGGAAGATACCTATAAGGCATTGACCACCTAAGCGCAAGAAACATTTGCACTTAGGCGAGCTAAGATTGCAGAACTCAGAGCCCAAGAACTAAACTGGACCGGCGTGGGATAACTCACAATCCCCGCCCAGAACAACACAGACATGATCATGCTAACCCGAGTAGGGTAGGATTTATTGCAGGCACCATCCAAGGTGCGGGATCCTGGCACTCCTCGGAGTGCGGGATTTAAAAGTCATCGCAAACCCGAAATGGGTAGGATATACTGCTGGCACCGATCTAGGTGCGGGATCTACAGGCACTATGCCATTGGCAATTACACAGGGGCTCCTGTCCCCCTGTGACTTTTAAACCCACACCCTTTCCTATACTCCGCGTAAACTAGGGTGGATTTATTCTCCCCTGCCAACCCACCCAAATTCATTCCCCCTCAAATCCTCTCTTCTTCTATGCCCCTCTCTCTCTCTCTCTCTTTTTTTAAACTGTTACCTTATTTACTTATTTTTATTTCTTATTATTATTTTTATTTTTTATTATTATTTTTATTTTTTAATCTGTTACTTTATTTATTTATTTTTTATTTAATTATTTATTAATTATTATTTTTTAATTATTTTATTATTTTTATTTTTTAATCTGTTACTTTATTTATTTATTTTTTATTTAATTATTTATTAATTATTATTTTTTAATTATTTTATTATTTTTATTTATTTATTTTTATTTTTTATTATTATTATATTTTTTAATCTGTTACTTTATTTATTTATTTTTTATTTAATTATTTATTAATTATTATTTTTTAATTATTTTATTATTTTTATTATTTATTTTTATTTTTATTTATTTTTATTTATTTTTATTTATTATTATTATTATTTTTTTTTTTTTTTGGCCTCCGTCCGGAAGCTCAGGCAACCCTGGCGGAGGCCAGCCAGAGTATAATAGGCAGCCTGGCTCACCTCCCAGTGGTGGTGGCGGTCAACGTGGGGTTCCCTTAGCGGCCTTGCGGCTAAGCAGCCAGAGACAGAACAACAGAACACAGCACAACTCTGTCACAAACCAGGCACCACACTTTTTCTGTCTTTTACAGAGATTCTGTAAATTCTTCACAGAGTATCATGGTGCAGATGTGGGAAACCACCGGTGGTGCCTTCCACAAAACACTATGCCACTATGCCCCATTGGTATTGGCCATGGGCTTAAGCTTAGGCTCTTTGAGATGGGCTTAAAAGAGTCAGGACTCTGCATATGCGGTATGGAAGAAACCTCTAAACATATAATGTTGGAGTGCACCTTGTATACTGACATTAGATCTAAATTGGAAAGATCAATTGGTTTTTTGGATGAAGCAAGGCTAAGTGTCTTTTCCATAAATAAAGTACAGTGTTCTTATTTTAATGAATTTATAAAGGAGGTGTTCAAAAGAAGAAAAATGTTAGACAGTAGAAATCTGCCTCCAAGTGGCAGGGATGGAAACTGAGTTGATCAGTGTTGTTTAATTGCTAACAATGTTAGCAGTTCCATCCCTCCTCAGAACAGGCTAAGTGATAGGAAATTTTTAAATTGTGTGTTATGTATTATAAAGTGTTTAAATTTTTAACCCTCGAATTCAGAACAAATTAAAGTTAAAGATTTTAACCACGGATGTGCAAGTAGCACAGGCAGTGGTGGAATCAGGTATTTCAATGGAATGCCCCGTTGGTACACACTTTTAAATCTCTGGCCTTCCCAGTGAACTGGTACACTCACAATGAAAGCAACGCAGAGATGGGGGAAACCCCTGGTGCTGTTAGACACTTAACACACTTTGCACTTTGCCCCGTTGGTACTGGGTCAGTTGGCCTCTCTTGACTCTTAATTCTTCTATCTTCTGCTGAAATTTTCTTTTCGAAGCTGGCGGTTCCTTCTGTTTTCGGTACTTCTGCTGCTGGTCCTCGTTTCTCTTCCATTAATCCTCGTGGCTGCTACCGCTGCACAATATACGTCTGTGTGGATGGCCTCTAGTGTTGCACCATTGCTGTCGAGGTAATGCGGTATTATGTGCCGATTCAGACTCTGTGCGACGATGTGCCATTTGAAACTCTGTTCTGTGACTCTCCACAAGGTTCTATTTGGCCTCTGCTTCGTTATCACGTTAGTCTTTGTGGGATCCATTCCTTCGAATTCTGTTATTGCCTTCTTCCAATCGTCCTCTCTTCTGGATATCATGACCTCGTCTCTTTCCACTTCAGTCGCTGTGGGTTGTATTTATTCTTGCTCTTCCTCCTCTGGTTCGGTGGTGCTATGTTCTTTCTACTCTGTTTCCGTATTCTTTATCCTTCGTGGTTGATCGCTCAGGTCTAGCTTGATTTTTTTCAAGTTTGGAAGAGCTATCAGGTTCTTCGTGACAATGGTCCTTCTCTGGTCCGCTATTTGCTGTTCGGTGACTTCCATATCCTGGAATCAATAAGAGAACTCACCCTGTAAGTTGTCATATCGGTGTCCAGCTTTGTTATTTCATAGTAGGCTTGCATGATGTATGTATTCATTTCGATGCTCCACTTCATGCGTTGGCGTTTTCTCCCTTCCTGGGTGGTCACTAGCGTAGTGACCACCCAGCAAACAAAATTTATCAGTTATGCAGACGACTTGAAGCTCCTCTATCGGATCAACGGGACCGCCTGACCTTATTCTGTTTCTGCAAACATTATCAACAGCCTCAAGAATCTGATTACATACTTGGCACAGTTCTCTCTTAAGGTAAATCCAAAAAAATCTGCACAAATGGTATTTTCCCTCAAATCAAACCCAACGCAACTAAACCTGGAAACCCACGGAACACCCATCACCCCAGTCATCAAGCACAAAGATCTCGGCGTTGTAAGAATATTAAAAATCTTACAAAAATCTGATTTTTTATTATTTGGAAAATTAGTTCCTTTTGTTTAGATTCTTGCCATTAATGAGATAAAGGGGTTGAAAATATTAAGATTTTGTCTATTGTAAATAAATTCCTACATAACACTAGCAGAACCAAATTAGTTGTCCTGGGAAAGGGTAGTGAAACGAAAACAGAATAATTAGCCTTACTTTCGTTAAAAGCAAGGAACACTCGGAAAACACAGCGGGTGGCCGAGTGCGACAAAACAGTTGAGGGTCATTCCCGAGACACATTAATACGGTCAAAGCACCGCAGACAGGCAATTGGTTTGTAAACACACACAAGTTCAATAAAATAGATGCTGCAGTCACGAATGTAGTTTCCTTGTGGGATTAAAATGCCTTAGAGACGAGGCGCTATATGTGTAGGTTAATGTGTTGTTTTGGACAACCGGCTACTTCAAAGAACACACAGGGAGGCCACAGATCCAACAAGTTGAAAGTAGGGAGTAGTGTTCACGTGCTACGGGGAAGGCTGACCGAGGTTTCCAACGAATTAAAGGAAAAATAAGGAATAAAGAAGAGGGGATTGGTAGAAAACACTGTTGGGGGGCGTGACAAACTCCGAAGAAAACTGCGGAAAGGAGGAGAAGAATTTAATTTTTGATGTGGTGGAAGAAGTTTGTTTTTGGGTAAGAAGGACGGAGGAGTGGAGGAGGAAAGAATGAGTCAGAGTCAGTAAGATGTAGCAGTTAGTCAATCCGTCAGCGAGTAGCCGACACAGTTATGTTTCAGTAAGGAGAGTTCAGAGTTTGCAGAGTTTTTTTTTGAGTTCACTAAAGCGCAATAGGCAACAATAATAATGGAGAAAGTCTAACACTGTTAAGTTAGCTATTGTAGGATAAACAAGATGCCTGATGCCCGGAGAAATTGGAGCTGAAGCAAACAGATTCCGGAGCCGGATCAAAAGGAGAACAAAAGTGCTGACCAGATGAGTGAATCATTCTTTAGGAGCAAGAGTACTCGAAACCCAAGAAGCAAACCCGAAAACCCCTGTCGAACTCTCCGAAGATTGCAAGATAAATTCTAGATGAAGATGATTTGCTTCCACCGCGAGAAAGACAAAGGACATGCCGCAGAGCCTCCGAATAACTAAGTAAGTGATTAGTTACATACTTGTTCCCATACACACCACGAACTGTAAGAACCCTGAAATTAAGTAGCAGAACTTTAGAAATATACAGTGCATAATAATTACTCAGTAACAAGGATAAGTTAAATTTAGTAAGTGTGCTGAAGGAGCAGTAGCCAGGACAAACTAATAAATAAATATATAAAGAAAAATTTTTGAATGGGAAATAGAAGTCAGTGATACCCTTTTTAATAATCCTTATGATAGGTAATTGAATAAGTATTGAATTATGTAAGAATTAATAGAAAGAGGATTGTTAATTTGTTATTAACGGTTTTAATTGGTGCATGCATGATCAATATCTGAAGAAATTTATAGAAAGGAATCTATTTTGTTATTGATGGTTTTTAAAGGATGCAGGATTGAATGTATACGGGAAGGAATGGAACTGGATTGATATTGTAATCGATAGTCTCAACCAATGCAAGATTAAGATAGATGTATATAATGAGATGAGACTAAAGTATGTTGTCTTAGGTATAAATTCAATTATTATTTGTTTTTTTATTATGATCATGTAAATATGCTTAATAAACTAAATTTTTTTATAACATTTGTGAGTTTCTTTGTTGTTCTGAGTAAAAGCCTATCCAAAGGGAATTAAACACATTTAGGAGCTTCCCCTTGAACTTGGAATTTTCTGTGTAGTGAGGTCAGACGCGCTAGTGGGGAGTGTATCTAAGGGGATAAAATTTAAAAGTAAATTTATATACACTTATACTAATTTAAAAATTACAATTCAAAACAAATAAAAATACCCCCCCACAGCGTTATATTCGACCCTAAACTCAGTTTCAAACACCATGTTGCAGACATTCACAACAAGGTCTGCAGAGCAAGATGGCTTGCCAAACAACACCTCCTTCGTGTCACAGAGCCTGAGTACACGCTCCAATACATATACCAGTTTCTGCAGCCAGCCATCACCTACGGGTCAGAAATATGGGCGTCGGCAACGAAAACCACGCTAAACACCATTGCATCTGATGAGTACTGGCTTCTTCGGTGGGTCCTCTTCAAGCATAAACTGCCACCACTCATACATACTTCAGATATCATCCAACTTCTAAATTACAGAAAAGTCCCCAAACGGATATTTGTCCTCCGCTTGCTTGTGTCAATTAAAATGATAGCGGGTGAAGTCAATACGCCAAATTTTTGGCAGATGTTCAATTGGAGGATCCCCCCCAAAACCTTTAAGAGCCCTCCCCTCTCTGCAGTCTGTGGCGTGGAGGCTGAGAATAGGGGATAGATTCCTGCCCATGGAGATGCTCCACAATGTCCAGGAGATGGATGTGGACTACAAAAAGTTCATAGAGGACAAATCGTACAGAAGACGCATCATCAGGGACCAGCTTTCGTCTTCAACCGAGTGACTGTCATCGTCCTTTCATGTGTCTTCATTTCACACGTTAATATTAATCTTATATGTAAAATATGTAATTATACGTTTTATGTCCTAATATATGTTTTAAGTAATTTTTCCTGTATAATTTATTTAATGTTAAACCCCTAGCATTGTCGCTGTTGTGGGTATTATTGCATCAGGCAATCATGCCAATTGCTGCCTGCAATAAAGATATATTAATTGGGCAGGAAGCACGTCCAGTTGGTGGAGCTGGATTGTCTTGCACTTTTCTTGTGGTAGCCATTTGGGGGACAGCACCATCTGCTCCACTGTATTCCTCGGGACACTGTCTCAGATTTTTCGAACCGACCCCTCTGCCTAAGGCCTGAACGTGAGTGATTTTATCGTGCTCCACACTCGATGCAGTATGATCAATATATCTCTGCAACATCATTCATCTATAGAGGTGGGCCTGTTTACCTTCGGCTTATATCCAGTGGTAGTTCTCGGGAGTGACGCCAGATGGCACCACAATCTGCCTTAGCCGTTTATTTATTTATTAATTTATTATTATTATTCTAATTTATTACTATTATTATAACGGTCTCCCAGCGTGATGGCGCCACGATCGTTTCTGCCAAGGAGGTACTCGAACCTGGGTCCATCAGGCTGGTAGTGTCGTAACCCCTGGGCCATCGCGCCCTCTCATTATTAGGATGATTATTATTATCAGGTTAGAAGAAGAAAAAGAACTCTTTATTATACACAGAAGGCGCATTGTTGTATACAACTCCCTTCGCAGCTACAAGCCTGTGGTTTACATAAAAGAAATTACACAACATAATAAACAAAGATGGAAATAAACACAAAAAAAAGCATTATGACTCCAGAAAGGTTTGAATATTGGAGTGACGGATCCATAGCAAAAATGGACTGGTCCTCGGGAGCAGGTTCTAATGTCCTCTGACGTGGTCCTGGGAAGGAACTCAACCGACTAATTTCTGCCTATATTTCTCATAAAGATGCATTGCAGGATCATCTAGGCAAGACTGCAGCAATAATTCAGACACAGCATGGGTTTGTTAAGGGAAAGTCTTGTCTGACAAATATGATAGGATATTATGATGTGGTTACAAAGGAACTGGATGCAAAAAATAATTTTGATATCATATATTTGGATTTCAGGAAAGCTTTTGACACTGTTGTGCATGGAAGACTATTGAACAAATTGGAGCAGAATGGTATTAAGGGTAAGTTGCTACAATGGATAAAAGGATGGTTAAGTGGGAGAAGACAGAGGGTGGTAATCAATGGGTGCTGCTCTTCTTGGACTAATGTTATTAGTGGGGTCCCACAGGGTTCGGTGTTAGGTCCACTGTTGTTTTGTATATTTATCAATGATATTGATGAAGGTATATCAGGCTTAATGTCGAAGTTTGCAGATGATACAAAGGTTGGCAGGGTTGTTAATGACAGTAATGGCAGTGTGCTACTGCAACAGGATCTAGATAATTTGGGTAGATGGGCTAAGAAGTGGCAACTGAAGTTTAACCTTGAGAAATGCAAGGTGCTGCGTGTGGGTAGAAGTGGCCCCAGAGAAACGTACCAACTGTGTGGTACTACACTTAAGGTGGTAGAAAATGAAAAAGACCTGGGAGTAATTGTGCAGTCAGATATGAAGTTTTCTGAGCAATGCAGACAGGCTGCCAGGGCAGGTTATGGGGTTTTGTCAATGATATATAGGAATTTTGATAGCAGGGAAAAGGAGGTGATTATCCCTCTGTATAAGGCAATGGTCAGGCCACGCCTTGAGTACTGCGTACAGGTCTGGAGGCCTCATTTTAGGAAGGATGTAGATTTACTTGAGCGTGTACAGAGAAGGGCAACAAGATTGGTGAGGGGAATGAAGGGATCCTCTTACCAAGAGAGGCTTAAGTTCTGCAAATTGCAGCTGCTGGAGACTAGGCACCTGCGCGGTGATCTGATTGAGGTGTATAAGGCCTTGTATGGGTTGAGCACGGTGAATTCTGATGGGATCCTTCCATTTTGTCAGATTACGAACCTAAGGGGGCGTAAATTCAAATTAAGAAAAGGCAGATGTAGAATAGATGTGCGGAAATTTGCCTTTAACCAGCGGGTGGTTAATTGCTGGAACAAACTTCCATCTGTCGTTGTGGAAGTTGATAGGTTAAATAAATTTAAGGAGGAACTCGAGAAACATTTAGAGGGATTTGTTTTGTAAATTTTTTTTTTTTTTTTTTTTTTGGCTGATGCTGCATAAGCTCATACACTTGCTTTCTTGCATCACATGCCACTACTACTACTACTACTACTACTACTACTACTACTGCGAATTTGTAGAGGTCGCCGTCCAAGAACTGTATGTCTTGCAGCATTTGCACGGGTAGGAACCGATCAATTAGGTTTAATCGGTTTGGAGTGGCCTGTAGGATTGGATAGCCCTAAGGCTTGGGACCGGAATCCTCTATCAGCAGTTAGCCCAGAAATCTGGTACTGAAATAATGCCGACCATCATTTTTATGGCAAAGACGAGTCCTCTCTCGTGAATGATGGCAAGAAGACGTCTCATGTTGAGAGCTATCTGGGTGGTCCTTGGTGCAGGGGGAAGCCTAAATTTTCATATGGCCCACTTCAGTAGCCAGAATACCCCCGCGAAAATCCGTCTAAGATGGGTCGTAGCAGTTGAAGTCCAGACTTCGGCGCCATAGAGTATGACCGGATAATCACATGTCTTAATATATCTGCACCCAACAGCCTGGTCATGGACGTGCATTAGTTGTTGTTTAATCATCCACCAGAGTTGACAGAACTTTATTTGCAGGCATCGTACACTTTTATAAAAAAATTTCAGATCTTTACAATAATTATTAAATACATTTACTTAATTTTATTCACTTTGAAATAAAATAGATGTTAAATAAATGAAGAGATAAATATGCAGGTTCACTTCTTTTCTTCAACAACTAACATAGCA
This sequence comes from Mastigoproctus giganteus, assembly GCF_048544385.1. NCBI lineage: Eukaryota > Metazoa > Arthropoda > Arachnida > Uropygi > Thelyphonidae > Mastigoproctus > Mastigoproctus giganteus. Next base: position 258,167,713 of record NC_143577.1, read on the forward strand.
GATTTATTTTTTTTAATTGTTTGTACAAATTTCGATAAAAAAACATTCGACTCAATTTTTAACAGCAGTCCCGGTGATTTAGTCTACATTTGGTCCATAATTTGGGTTCTGTATGTTTTATTGAGTTCAAACTTTACCGAATCAATGGGGAAGGTATTGAAGTGTTCAATGGTATTACATGAGAACATTCCTTTTAGGGAGTTCAGGTTAGATAGCTTCATCCTAAGTGGGGGACGGCTTATACACTGGTTTGCAAAACTTAAGCAGCAACACTATTTCTAAAGGTTACAACCACAAAATCTTTACTTAAGGTACTCTTTACTGATGAGAGTAGATTCAGTCTCAGCAGCGATTCTGGACGTCAGCTAATCTGGCGAGAGGTTGGCACACGGTATCACCCCGCAAACATCACTGAAAGCGATCGAGGTGCTCTCGTCTGGGGAGGCGTTATCTTGGATGGACGTACACAACTCCAGATACTGGAAGGCGGTACTGTAACCGGTGCACGCTACTGTACTGAGGCAATCCTTCCCCCATGTGCGTCTGTTGTGAGATGCCATTGGCTCCGAGTTCGTGTTAATGGATGATAACGCCACACCCCATCGCACTGCAGCTGTTCATATGCTTTTGGAAAGTGTTATTATTAACATCTTTTTATTTCCACATCAGTGGGCACCCTCGGAACTTCCTGGTTCGGCTAGAGGGGTGTACATAACAAATAATCAAATTATATTATAAATATATAAACACATTAAGTTTAAAAACTATATGAACACACATCGCATTTACAAATAAGCTGACACGATATAACGTTGAAGTTTCAAAACTGTGAAGGTGGTACAGCCAATAGTTCTACTTTGTACAGTTCTTTCAGGGTGTCTTCTCTGTAGCGCTTCGAGCTGCAGAAAGCTGAGGCATCGATTCCGAAGGAGATATATGGTCCGACCGTTTTAGCCGGAAACGCTGATCCTAGGTATTGCAGGTTTTGTAGTGAAGATCGATCGTGGACAAGGTGTTGCACTGCACTGGGTTCATTGGATAGTCCGAGAGTTTGTCGTCATTTCTCAGATGTCGCGTGAATTCATTCGGCCACAAAGTGAGGACATTGTTCGTATGGATTGCCCTGCCGTTCCATCCATCTAAATCCCATCGAACACATATGGGACGCTCTGGGGAGACCCCTAGCGACACGTCCATACCCACCAGAAAATGTTCCCTAGCTGAAGATGACGCTGACAGAGGAATGGACGATGTTACAGCAAGAACTTATCAACAACATTGTTCTAAGTATGGACAGGCTCTGCAAAGCCTGCATCGACATTAGGGGTGGCCATATATCCTACTGAGGACCACCTCTTCCCTTTGTTCCATCTTCGGCTGTTTGTTGTTTGTTTGTTATTTGGTTTTTAGGAGCATTAGCAACTAAGGCCATATTGCTCCGGGGATATGCGGTGCTCATTCCCTGACCTTTCCGCATCTTCCGTATTTGGTGGTCACGGGCTCGAACCCCGGTCTAATCAAGAAGCGTGTGCTACGCACTGCTGCTCCTGCCCACCTGGCTACGGAGGCGCCTCCATCTTTGGCAGTAATGCATCTGTATCTTGGCAGCCAGTGCTATGTTGCCATTTTTGAATAACGTCCTTCTGTACCGTTTTGTTTCCGTTGTTGTGTCGGTGTTGTTTCTTTCATCATTTCTGTACCTCACGAGGTTCCTTTGGTATGATTTTCCTATATCCAGGCCACTCCTATGAGAAGCTACAGGTGAAAACCTGACTAGTCCTTAAATTTTGCATACCAGTGTATTTCTTCCTCTTGTTAGTGCGATGATATCTTCTATTGATGGGGCATCAATATGGCGAGTTAGCAGCTTGGTGAATGTTTACAGATTTTTTTTTGAGGACAGTGAGCTTCCAGGAGGTCATGCCTAGGTTGACTAGGAGAATGGATTTAGAGATGGTGAACCCTCCCAGACAGTTCAGCCACCGCAGAATTCAATATCCCATTGACAGAAATTTGTTTCATCGAGAGGTAGATGCAAAGGACCAGATTTCTGAGGCATATAGTGGTATGGGTGTGAGACATCTATTAATGTATTGTCCAATCAATCTGGTGTTGTGACAGCCTGCGAGCTCTTGGCGGATAGCCCAGAAAGCAGCATAGGTCTTCTTCTTTGCCTTTAGGAAGTGTTCCTTAAAATTTAAGTCTTCATCCCACGTTAGTCCCACGTCAGTCCCACTTTAGGGATTGACGTGGGACTTTAGGGATTAAACTTTAGGGATTGTCTCACCGTAATGCGACAGTAGCCATAAGAAAACCGGCGCGCTGAACAGCCGAGTTTCGTACTAAGCTTATAGCCCCGGTTCTCGTGCTATTACTGAAGTTAGGCTCAGATAGTAATTGGGAGGGTGAGCACCTGGGAACCACCCGGTGCAGTTGACGTCTTCCTTTCTTTTGTTAACCTGTGGAAAATATTCTACCGATTTTCACGTATCATTTAATTTTGTTAACTGGTAAAGTGTACATCTGTGCTTTATATCTTTACTTTTACAGCCTGTGGATAATCTTCCTCCTGTTTTCGCTCATTAGAATCGCCGTCAGTAGAATTAAAATTCAATTCGTAAACGTGATCACGAGACCGGCCCCAACTACATATCGTATAGTGAACGGTATTTTGTTATGGAGTGTCCATCGTAAAGTCCTTTGATCGTACACTGAAACAATTGTCAGTCGGGGGAGTACACTGTAGTGAGCGTTCTAAGGCGCATAGAGCATATATACGTGTAATGCGACCACTGAAAGCACCTCCACTGAGTACAAAGGAAAGATCTAAGCTATTTGGTCAGAGGAAGAAATTACAGCGTGCGATGGAGTTGAACAATGAAGCCGGAGAATATTCATCCACATCTGCAGAGTGTTGCACCTGCTGAGGAATGTCATAATGAAAACTATTAAGAGTCCTCGAAGCCCAATGGTAAACGAAAAGCGAAGGAGTCAAAACCGACTGCCAGAAGTACTCCATCAAATTGTTAAACAAGAAGTAAACGTGATGACAGCAGGAATAGCAACAGGATTTTAAGGAACACCGAATCCACGCACAGTTTAAACGTACATTCCTGCATAATGAGTTAGGTTCAGTCTACTCCGTATGTGATCGGCTTTGCTTCAACAATGATGTGAAGATTGAAGCAGCTCGAGATCCTCTTCAAACAGCATTTCCAAATGAAGATGTAAGTCAAATGGAAGTGATGTGGTGGCTCTCTCAAGAACAAAGTGATTCCGGCTCTATCGAAGTCAAATAGTTTTCCGGTGCCACAGCACTTGCCGAAACTAGATTTGGTAACGGATCGTCCCATATCTCCGAGGCTCCCATTCATGCAGATTCGTCGCCTGCGGCATTCATTCGATCAATACTGGATCCTCGGTCAAGTTATAAATGTTCGCGTAAGAGTCTCATTAGTTCATCTGACATTCATTTGGGCCTAAACTTTGAACAACATTTCTTAGTTGGTATGTAAAGCCTAGTAACCTCCAAAATTAAGTCCCTGAAGGCTTCCCATTTAGAATTCACCTTTGGTCCCACCGTATAGAATTTAAATACTGTCTCAGTCCATCGTAGTCGCCTTTACGGAAGCAATAACCCTTCCCTTTACCCCTAATGGTAGTTACCTCTTTGAGTAAATCCCACTTCAACACACTGTGATCACTGCCACCTAGTGGTTCACTTATCTGCAGATTCTTAATGCAGGAAGAATCACTACTGATAATCAGTTCAAGAGTATTGCTCCCTCTTGTTGCCTCACGAACATGCTGATGTAGAAAACAATCATCCAATAAATCCACAAAAGCCTTGCTAGTGTGTGAGTGACCAACCTACAAATTCCAGTCAGTATCTGGGAAATTAAAATCCCCCATTATAAGACTCTCTGATTTACTGGCCCACTCTATTTCCCTGTACAGTTTCTTATTATACTCATCAGAGTCATTAGGCCTATAGCACACTCCTACTCTCAATTTTGATCTCCCAATGCTGATGTCACACCAAACTGACTCGACACTGCACTGTCCAGCGATGTCGACTGGCTTCACGTCCTTGGTTTTTATGTGTTTCTTAACTAATAGCATAACCCCTCCTCCCTTCCTGTCCTATCTATCCTTTCTGTACACATTGTACTCCCCAAATTCCAATTCTGCATCCCTTATATCTGAATTGCACCACGCTTCTGATATCCCAACAATATTTGTCTTTGATATCTCGACTAGAACTTCACATTCATCAAATTTATTAACTATACTTCTAGCATTGGTGTACATGCAAGAATACGTGCATCTGTTTCTACTTTTAGTAACCCTAACACAGCCCGTGTATTTATTTAGACAGAGGCAAAAGTGAATCTTGCACTGCTTCTATTAGAATGAGCAGCAGGCTGCTGCTCATTCTAAGAGAAGCAGTGCAAGAATCACTTTTGCCTCTGTCTGCGGCTACTATCAATCTATTTGTCCGTGTATCATCCCCCCCCCCCCAAGCTAGCAGTTTTCCGACCCACCTAACACTGCCTCGAGAGCGTCGGCAAATATTCTTTCACCTTTTGTTTAAGGGTATCCCATCCCTCTAGAAAGCTGTGTTCTCCTTTTAACAACATATAAATGAACGCAGGTCAGTGACATTAGTGTGGAACACCAAAGGTGAATCTCGTGGGACTCCTGCACTCATTGGAAAGAACTGGTCTAGAGAAAGAATAATGAAATAAAAAAAAGAAGGCGAAGAGTGGCGTGTCAGAGCAAACAGCCTTTGGATGGTGAGTGGGAAGAGCCAGAAAGTGCAGCAGTTCCAGTGGATGAACCTTCGCGTGTTCCACTCAACAACGAAGAATTTGATGCTTTGTGGGAAACGGGGAAGGACGAGCTTTTAATGGCGAGGTTAATGCGCAGTAGAGGCCGAATTAACGAGCATTTGAGGGTCAAATTTTATTGCGGATCTCGGTCATTCGAGACGTGACTGGAACACAGGTGAGGATGCATTCCGGTGGCTTAATTGAGGGTAATTACCGTTTCGCATAATTAGCGCAACTCCGGCTTCCAGTAATTAAGGATAACGAAGGAAAAAGAATGAATTGTCAGAGTTTACGGCGGTTATTTCGCACGAGGGGTTTGCACAGCGATACTTTGCCCTTGCTCGGGCGTCCTCTTCTTCTCCTCCCTTATTTTTAAGCATATTTATGATCTGTGTACACAAAAACGAAGCAGTGCGTAGAATTTCCGCAGTAAGGAAGATGAATCAAAGATCTTCTCCGTTGGCGCTGATCTCGGAGATTAATTAAACCGGGCTTCGGAAGGCCTCGAGTGCCAACCAATAAATCACCGTCCCTTAATCGTAAAGTGTGTTCTGCGATGCAATTCCACTTTCCTTAACTCTCTTCGAAGCCTCTTTAGCGAAACGCATCCTCTTTGCGCTCTTCTGTTTATTATTTTCTTTTTCAGTGAGTCGGGCGCATGCGCATTACTTGTTGAGTTATTTCGAATTCCAAATAATGGCTTCAGAACAGCGTGCCTCTTCTCCCCCGATAAAGATAAAGAAATAGATCAATAAGTGCATGTCTTGCAGTTCTTCATCAGTTTCAGTGTGAGAAAAAATCGGATGCAATTTCGAAAGAACAAGAATTGATCAACTGTGGTCCTCGGTTGGAGAGCTGACAATTGCAAAGGAACCTCGAAAGTTGTTCAACAAAAAAGTCACGCTTGGCTTTTCAACAGTTCCTTGTAGTTCCATGGTTGAATGAGAGAGAATATTCAGCCAGGTTAGAAAAACAAAAACTGAGTTTCGATATTCTGTGTCTGGTGGAGCTTCGGAAATGTTCCTGAGAGCCGAGTCTAGACATCAGGACCATTTTCAAGAACAAAATTGTGACGAAACGTTTCTGAAGAGAGGTCACAGTCTGTAATAACCGTGTCTTTCTTGAAGCAATCAAATCAGTCGGTGTCTAGCAGAATACCCAGACTAAAAATATCTCCTCCACTTCGCTGCCCACAGCAAAATAGTAGCTTCATTTCTTCTCTTCCTGGTTGCTTCTGTCTTCAATACGTTTTTGACACTGTTTGGATTGAAGTGCCCTTAATTATACGTTGATTGACTCAACGAGGATCGCTGTCTGATTGAGCCAGATTTGCTGACTCGTCAAATTTTCAGTTTCATATCAGCAAACGCACTCAGACTAAAACAAAAGAAATCCTTTCAACTTCGAAATCAAGAAACACATCGCACAAGAAATGAGCCATTCCGAATTCAGAAATTGTAGAGTAAAAGGGAGGGAGTTGAAAGGGGTAAAGACGGAGACATCTTGAAACGTTTTGGCTTGTGTGTCGGCCAGATGAATTTGTTGGGGGTGGAATACAAAAATGATGATTGTTTATTTATTTTTTTATTGTTCTTATTTCGTTTTGTTCCCTATTATGTGTGTGTCCACTTTATTCTTATTTCCCCCACTTACGCATCTGACTTTGCTTCACAGGAGAATTCCAGATTCGAGGGAACTTCTCAATTGTGTATAATTCCCTTTGGAAAGGCTGAGTGCTCAGGAATAACAAACTCACAATTTAATAACAACAACAAAGTTTATTTACATATATATACAACATAATATGCAATTGAATAAAAAAACATGTAATATGCATACAAGGTTAAGTCAAGGATATCTTGCATATATTATTCTTATATTAACAATCAGTATGCTATTTTCATCATTATAATCTGTGTTCTCACCATTCTGTTACAATTCACTGAAGACCAATCTTAACTTTCCTAAAGTCTCTATTTGTTATTAGTCTTTCAGTTGGACCAACAATTCTTCATCAATACAAACTCTATATTCAATTATCTATCCTTAAAACATTCAAAGATTCTCACTATATATTATTTTACTATATTCAATTATCTATCTTTAGAAAATTCCAAGATGCTCACTATAAACTTTATTATCCTTCTAACATATTATAATCGTTTGAACAACGATTTAATCTATTACTTATCTTTCGTTTCTCTTGCATTTTACAACAACCTTTTTGAATTAATTAAACTCTGTTAGTATATGCATAATTTACTTAAGAGCTAATTTATCAATCAATTTACTTCTAGTGCTATCCTTTTTTCATTAATTAATCACTATACTGTTTCACATACAGTACTTACTATTATCCTTTTTCTTTCCTTTGCTTTCCAGGGCGGTTCCAAGCTTTCCTGGCTCTCAGGGTACCTTCTGGGGATCTCTTTCATCAGCTACGCCTGAATTTGCTACAGATGATTTTTTTTTGGGGAACTCTTTGCTGCACTGGAACTGGCGTTCTTTCTCCACCTTATTAAAACCTATCACAAGGAAAACTCATAGGGCATCTCACACTAACTCCTTCTCCTGTCCACTTTATTAAAACTTATCACAAGGAAAAACTCATAGGGTGCTACCCTCGTTTTTCCGTCCACCTATTAAGAACTCTTTCAAGAAGAAAACTTCCCCAGGACGCTACCCTTCTCTTTTCCCACCACGACCAAACACTCCACTGTTAACTGACACATATTTCCTACCACATCAGAACCCTCAACTGTCCATGTTACTAACCCATGTTTACTTATCTCGACGAAAATCTCGACTGCTGTGTCCGCTGACTATTTCATCTTCCCTATCACCAACAAAACTCAACTTAGAATCCCACTAACCCATTTTCATAAAACCCACATAAACTCAACTGTGGTTTCTCTCCGTTTTTCTCCTCTTCACTCACTTTTTGTTCATCTCCATTTCTGTACCGCCTACATACGTCAAATACGTCCTAGTTTTCTGTTTGACCAATCTTACTCATTTTATCAACTTTCTCTCTCTTCTTATTCGCTAATTTTAATCTTTCTCACGCTGTTTCCTTATTGCCCGATCTAACTTCTTATTTTAAGAAGTTTGTAAACTTTCTCAGGCTGTCAGTACCTTTGAAGTCAGCCGCTAATAGTTATACTGTAGCAGACTAATTTCCCACGATCTATAAAACTTGCCATCACTGCCAGCCAGAGCCAGACTTCCATCTAATTCCCAGCATTTCTTCTGTTTTTACTGTCCAGGTGTAACCGATTAAAGAAATGTCCCGACAGCACATGGTCCACCGCGCTATTATTTACTAGAGTCGACCCTTTTACTAATAACAGTTGCAACCAGTTTCCATTGTTTTGGATGCTCCTGTGCGCTGGGAACCGAAGTACACCCCTTCTTTGCCATTAGCCTTTGTCAAGCTTAACGCTGACCTTCATAAACGTTATCTAATTTAATCCCTTGGCTGTAAGGTTCGCTCCCCCATATTGCCATATTATAAGTTTTACTTTAAATAAATCTCCCTCCTCCACAAAATATTATATTTGTAAGATTTTACATCTTACAAATTTACAACCTGTAGATGCGACGGAATTCACCGAAGGGGAAATGTCGACAATAAAAGTGGCCACCCGAAATGTTTCTTCAGCAAATGAAAAACAGCTCGAAATGGCTCTCATTTAACCCCCCCCCCCCGGGAGTTGAAGTTGGCCGGGCGGTTATCGCGTTTGAGACAGAACGAGGCCCTTGGGGGAATGCCTTGTTGATCCCCGAATCGACCCACGAAGCCAGGCAGCGTTGGCCTCAGAATATTTCACCGGAACACTTCGCCTTTTATGCGTGTACGGGGGATGAGACGGGGGGGGGGCACAGATGAGACGTCGAGAATGACGGAGAAATGGATTCCGTAATGTTCGACGCCACTGTCTCCACCTCCTCAGGTAAGCTCGCGCGTAACTAACACACTTTCCCGTTATCAGCGTCAATTCGCGGAAAAAGTTCCCGTCGAAGTTTTAACGCCTCTCCGAGATCGCTCGCGCGTGCGGAGACTCCTCTTGTAATGCCGTTTATCTCATAACGCTACAATTTTAGATTTATGACTCCGGCGTGTCGATGACGCTCTTTTTTGGCGAGGAGCTGTCACGAAGCGCAGGCCTCGCAGCCGGCGAAGGGCAGAGGTGAGGGGAGATTACGACGAATAAAAAAGAAGCGTCCTCCAGCGAGAAGACGTTTTTATGCGCTCCAAAGAATCGCTTTTAAACTCCCCTCCCGGGAGAGCGCAGAAGAATCGAGAAAGTTCGCGTCAGAACAGCCACGAACTGCGAAACACTATTAGCGGCAATCAGGCGCAGCGGAGGACCTCCAACAGCACATGCAAACAGCCCCGTGGAGAAGAGGGGGGAGGAGGAAGTATCCGTCGGTGATGAATTCCTCGATCAACTTCAAATCCGGTTTGCAGCACGGGCGCGTGTCGGATCTAATTCAGCGTGACCGAAGGCTTTAAGAAACATCTCCAGTTCGCTCTCTGAAAAGCGAGTTTGCAACGAAGGAACGAATCAGTCATGTTTGGGGGGGGGGGGGAGGTCCCAAAACATGACAGATATGGTGCCCACAGATCCACCTTAGCCCTCACGCAGTTTCGTGGAAAATTAGGTCCAAAATACGCTTGCATTCAGGACAAAAAGATATTCACCTTTGTGGGATTCATACCTTGCCGTCTTCTGAGCAACCCCCCCCCCCCCCCACTCCCTTCGACTTCTTCGGATACTTCTGCTGTCGTGGAGCGCCTCTGAAAAGCTGCTTTGGATGAGTGTTGCATTTTGTGTTGTGGGTTTTGCATCGTCCGAGGAGATTCTCCTTTCAGATTTATTAGGTGGAAAGAGAGGAAAGTCACCCGGATCCACGTCCAGGAAAAGCGAAGTTAGTGCTGGTCGCCGAACAGGAAATCTCAAGAGACTCCTTCTCGTGTACAGGAAGCTTCACAAGTATCCGTTCTTGGGCCACTATTTGAATGATATTGGAATTTACTGATCGGATTGGAACCTCCATTACGAATGAAGCTTATCCACCATCTTTCTAGGGCAATCCTATCACCGAATCTTCTCTCCAAGCTGGTTGGTCTCCGCCAGGAGAAGCTTACGTACATTGGAGACTTCAGGTATGGGCTTGTAGCGAAAAAATTCAGGAATTGCAGAAAGGAATATTAAATACCGCTAGTCAACGTAATGATCGATCGATTCAAAATTGTGGATGGGAATCGAATCAACATTGGCCCGAAATCGGTTTAACGAAGTCCAGTATGTGCGCCTAAAGCTAAGAAAGTATCTGTCGGAGGAAGGTTCGGAAATAGAAGAAAATAAATCAAAGTGACAATTGGAAAGTGAGCTGGTCGGGAGAAGTTATTACCCTTAGAAATTGTGAAAGGACTCGATTGATGGGCATAAAGTAAATCAAGGGAGGAGGAATTGTGGGTGGTAGAGGCACAGATTTGAGTTCGGGCATTACTAAGTCAAATTTTGAAAAATTGCTTATCCAGTGAATTTGGTGAACGATTCGGGTGAAAGGCAGTTGGGACATTGAAATCACTCAGAATGAGTGGTATTACTATTGAAGGCTTCAAAAAGATCGCTGCATCTGTAATATCCTCTAATTGTTGAATGGTAGCTAAAGAATTGGGGGAGCAAGACAAAATAGCATAATCAGGAGAAGCTTTCCTGCAAGGAATTCCTCATCAGACTCGAAAGAAAATATGCGAGTCTCTCTTCACCTTCCAAATGTGCGCAGCATAGACTATAAACTTCACACTTTGCAGAACCTTCTATTAAACTCGGAATATGAATTCATCTGCCTGAAAGAAACCTGGCTTCAAAATAATAGACAACTAGATGCTCTGGCTGACAATTTTGGTTTTAAATGCGTTACAAGAGGAAGAGAAAACAAAAGAGGAGGAGGAGGAGTAATGATACTCTATAAGAATAATTTCTCTGTAACTAAAAACCAAGAGTCACACCCTGAAAAGTTTGAAGCCGTCTCAGCAACCTTCAGAGAAGGTACAAAGAATGTACAAATTTGTATTCTATACCTTCCACCCAACCATGGCAGGGAAGCCAGAAATGAACTCCTTACTTGGCTTGTAGCAAACTTGAACCCAAATGTAGAATCTATCGTGATGGGAGATTTGAACATGCCTCTCCCTAAGTACAAAGACGCAAAGAGCGAATTGGATGTAACTATGAAAACCCTCTCGATAGAACAACTGGAAACGCCACTCACAAGAGGCACACAGCGCCTTGACCTGGTGTACTATAATGCTCTAGGCGTCACATTAACTGACAGTACGACTCGCTTCGCTTCTGATCACATCCCTTTCTCGGCGCCTCCGTAGCCAGGTGGGAAGGAGCAGCAGTGTGTGGCACACGCTTCGTGATTAGACTGGGGTTCGAGCCCGTCACCACCAAATACGGAGGATGCAGAAAGGTCAGGGAATGACCACCGCATATCCCGGAGCGATATGGCCTTAGTTGCTAATGCTCCTAAAAACCAAATAACAACAACAACAACATCCCTTGCTCAATCCAAGCCAACCTGAGAAGTCAAGCTTGTTGACAAAAAGAGAACTGGAGGCGGGAAAACAACGCTGATGTTATCTTCTCAACCAAGTATATAAAACCAGATGTAATTTTGAAACGGCTCGTGAATTACAACTGGAAAAATCTCTTCCAACTCCCCGTAGACGATGCCTTAGAAGCACTTTCGGATACCCTCCACTTTATTGCTCTTGAGGGGGCATCAAAACGCATTAAAATTTCCGATCGGGGGAATTGGTGGTTTAGTTCACAAGTAAAATATGCTTTCGAGAACAAGCAAAAACTCTTCAGAAAATGGAAAAAAACTGAACACCCACCTGATTATATTCGATATAAAGACGCTAGAGCACGGTTCATTCGATTGAAACGTCAAGCTCACTATGACACGCTGCGATTACATTTGAAGAAAGGAAGCAGGATATCTAATAAGAAAGGAAGCAGGATATCTAATAAGAAAAGGCGTACGGATATAATGCCCGAGCACATCTTCTCAGAATGGATCCAAGACACCTTTTGAACTCCTCTGGCAGAAAATCAAGTTGACAGTGAAGTCAACACAGAGAAAATCCGTGAAGCAATTAGCAAACTGAAGACAAAGGTCTATCCTGAACTGTCTTAAATAAATACCCCTAGAGATGATATTAAAGCCGCTGTGAATAGCCTCAGGAATAAAGCCACAATTGGGCCTGATAAATTCCCCCTCTTCATGTTCTTTATGATTAAGAGCAGCAGTGTATACATCATAGATCTCCTCCTCCACATTTTCCACAAAATTTTAAGTGAAAACCACTTTCCGAAGATATGGAATACGTATTTCGTTAAACCTGTTCCCAAAAATAACAACCCTAAATCCGTCAAAGACTACAGATCTATTGCAATTGGATGTTCGTTTCAAAAAATATTTGAGAAATCCATTCTAAATACCATCAACCATCACTGCTTCGGGCATAGACCGGAGTACCTTCATTCAGTGATCCCACAAAGATCTACTACCACCAATCTCATGGAGACTCTATTTCGAATCCAACACGCCCTTAACTTCAGACAGCAATTAGACATTGTCTTCTTAGACGTTGCATCCGCTTTCGACAGTATATCCATCTCGGCTATTACTATCATCTTGGAGGAATATTTCCATATAACTGGGCACGTCTTAGTAATAATAACGAGTTCTTTGAGGGAGAGACACATCACTGCCATAAATGGAATTTCCAAAGAGACCTTCCAAGTCAACAGGGGAGTCCCACAAGGTGGAGTCCTCTCTGCTACTCTCTTTGCAACAGCACTGCATCCCTTCCTGACCCAAAATCAAAAACAATTTGTCGTATATGCAGATGACTTGAAATTTTTCATCGCCTCGAGCGACCAAAACACATCCTTACAATGCAACAACGAAGCAAACTCCAAAATCGCCGAGTTGCAAGAATACCTTAATTGCATGGGGCTCCGACTAAATGAACACAAGACAGCACAAATGGTTTTCACCAACAAGGTATTAAAGAACCACATATCAATACGCGTAAATGGCAAAGTGGTCAAAAAAGTCAGGACACATATTAATCTTGGTCTGAAATGGGACGAAAACCTAAACTTCACACCCCATTTCGGACATGTAAAGAAAAAACGTACGCAGCGCTATGGACCTCCAGACAGGAACTGGTAGGTATCAGGAACCCCGACCTTGTTAAACAATATATTTTAAGATGCGTCATCCCCATCCCTCTCTACGCATCTCAGATTTGGTCTTCTGCCCCAGATGCTACCATCAAGGCTTTCCTGGGTTTAGAGTACTGGATGCTGAGATGGTTAAACAGGATCACTACGCAGCCATTTACAATCTCAAGGGCTGTTTTATGGTGTCCTATCGATGAGCCCATGGTGTCCTATCGATGATCTATCGAACTTTTGCATATGCATAATGATAATCCCATTATATAAGACGTTTGTTAGACCACACTTGGAATACTGTGTTCAGGTATGGAGACCGCACCTAAAGAAAGACATCGAGCTTCTTGAAAGGGTGCAAAGATGGGTAACTCGCCAGGTGAGATCGGCAAAAGGGCGTCCTTATGAAGAAAGACTTCGAATATGTGGGTTGCAGAGTTTGGAAACTAGACACCTTAGAGGAGATTTAATTGAGGTGTTTAAGGCTCTGAGAGGCATCAGTAAAATGAATGAGGACAAAATTTCAGATTGTAAATGATGCTAGAACTAGGGGACAAATTCAAGCTACGGGGGGAGGAGTTGTTTAGATTGGACTGCAGGAAGTTTTATTTTAGCCAGCGAGTTATAAATTACTGGAATAAGTTGCCTACATGGGTGTGTGGGGGTTCGTTATTATTTTATACCATTTTTTATGTTTTATGTACTATTCTGTATACCTTTATTATTATTTGACCCTTTGTAATCCCTCACTTTCGCATATGACTTGTGTACCTCACAGAAGAGATTCAGGGTCTATGGAGTTTCTGTATTGAGTGTATTCCTCTTACCGGATTTGGCTGTATATTCAGAATTCTCTACATTCCTTAAGTCGGACTAGAACTTTTCGGTGTGTCATGTTCACAGGAAGAGAGCTACTCACAATTAATCCGAAACTTTTGTCTTATGTTGTAGTGTTTGTTCTTCACGCATGCGTATAAGTGACCAATCGTCGGGCAATAGGAATGGCCTACGGATATTGGTTGAAGTTGCATGTAGTTTCATCTCTAAGGTTTCTGCAATAAGTAGTTTGTAGTAGTTGTGTTGAATATTTATAATTTTAGTTTCATTAAAGCCGAATGAATGTCGTTCATTTATGGCGTGGAACGAAAGTTCCGATGCATTTGAACGACCGGCCCGCACTGAAGCTTCGTGTTGTTTTGCTCGAAGCTGTGCCACTCCCGTGGTGGATCCTACGTAGACAGCGTCACAATTTTTGCATGGCATACTGTATACGAGGTCATGCTGTGATTGGAATGTGGTAATTGAAGGTCGATTTCTGAAGAATGTGTATAATTTGTTCATGGGTTTTGCTATGATTTTCATGTCGGTTCCCTTGCACATTTGGTTAAGTTTATTGTAGCAGTGCTCGATATATGGAATGGTGATGAAATATATTTTGGTCTTGTCGGATTTTTTTGCAATGTTTGTTGTGAGATTGTCGTTATTTATTTTATCACGGGCTATTGTTTTGACTTTGTTTATATAGGTTAGTGGGTAACCCCTATTTGAGAATCTTCTAGTTAGTTCATTTATCTCAGTGGTTAGAGAAATCTGGGTGGAAGGATATTTAAAGGTATTTAGAAATTGGTTCAGCATGACCGATTTTTTGTATGGTTGGGGATGGTAACTGTGGAAGTGCAGAAGCATCCCTTTATTAGTGGGTTTTCTATATATGCTGAAATTTAGCATATACTTCATGTATGCAGGACAAAATAGATATTTTGCCTATTCGGGAGCCCTACTCGATGTATAGACAAACGGGTAAGTCATATCACGTTGTTGGATACCCGTTAGTATCGAGAGCCGTTGCAGGTGAATCCAAGCAGCCAAAAACTGCCATCGTTGTATTTAATGGAGCTCTAACTGAACAGTCATATCTCGTTTTTGTACATCCTTTTCTACCTGCATCCATATTTCTACCAAATATTTAGACTTCTACATGGTTTCTTTATATTACGCTCCAAATGATAATATTGAGGTACCAATGCATCTTTTGGAAGAAATTTTAAGCACTTTTCCTATTGCAAATATATTGGTTTCAACTGACTCCGATGCAAAATCTCAATTTGAACGCAACGACGCTAGAGGTTCTGTGGTTGAAGAATTTATATTGACTAACCATTAGAATGTGCATAATCTTCCCAACATGCCAACAGCCTTTTGGAGCGTTCACGGACGGTCTAACATAGACCTTACCCTTTCCTCTCCATGCTTATCGCAGCATGTAAAAAACGGGATGGTCTGCCCGGATGTATGCAACAGCGATCACCTTGCTATCACTCTTGATTTAGTATTGAATGTTAGGGATGGAGGTTCTTCAGATCACCTTCAGGATTTAAACCGCTTCTCTATCAGAACCACGAACTGGACCAAATTTAAGCAAGTCTTGCAACAAGAATTTTCAGATGATAAAATTTCCCAATTGAACAGTTTATCTGCAGTAGAATATGCTTACTTTGTGCAAAACACTCTTTACAGAGCTGTGACTGAGTCCACTAAAAGGAAAGTTAGGAGACCTGGCTCCACCCCATGGTGGAATCCCCAGTTATCTGTTTTGAGAAGACGGGTTATAGATGCAAGGAAGAATTTCCAGAGGCACAGATACTTAACAGAAACAGACGTTAGGCCACTAAAAGAAGTCTATTGTCAATTACGTAAGGAATATTTCGAAGCTATTGCGGAAGCCAAAAGATCCTCATGGCAGAAACTGGTGTCCCATACAGATAATTCTGATCCATGAGGATTAAAATACAAAATTTGTCGTGACAAACTTGTAACTCCTGAGATATATAGCTCTGTTTACTCTAACGGAAGTCTGACTACTAATTGGCTCTCCCCGGTTGAAACTATTATAGAGAGACTTTTCCCTGATGATCACCCAGAGCAAGACACAACCGAACAAGCTCAGATAAGGTTCGTTAACGGATCTTACAAGGGATCAAATGACACGGAACTATTTAGTCTAGATGAACTTGCACTTGCAATTTCTAAAATCAATCTGTCAAAATGTCCTGGAATGGACTTAGTTGAAAATGCGGCAATCAAAAGATTTCACCAACATTTTCCACATATATTGTTCCACGTATATAAATGTCTATTAGACGGAACTTTTCCAAATTTTTAGAAGATCGCGTTAGTAAAGATGCTCAGAAAGCCTGGAAAATTGGCAACGGATCCCAAGGCATATCGCCCAATATTCCTTCTAGGTAATCTTGGAGAGCTTTATGAAAGATTATTAGCGCCTGGGATGCAGAAGGTTTTGGCTGCAAGTAATATGAGTTCTAATTCGCAATTCGGCTTTAAGAAAGGCTCCCCACTGAAGATGCCATCAGAAATTTGGTGAATCTATCCAAAACTACAGACAAAAAAAAACACGATGGTTGTTTTTATCGACTTTGAGGGCATTTTCTATACACTCTGGTGGGAGAGCGCCCTCAGGTCATTTCGAGAAGCAGAATGTGATGATTTACTATATCAGGTTATTAGATCTTATTTTTCAAATAGGCAGATAAAAGTCATCTCACAACACTTGGTATTTTCAAAATTCATTTCCAGAGGATGCCCACAAGGCTTGGTCCTTGGGCCTTTCCTCTGGAATTCTGTTTTAGACCAATGGTTACTAAAAGAAAGTCAAATTTGCAATAAAATAGCATATGCCGACGATTTAGCGCTATGCATATCAGGCAGGTCAAGACTTTTGCTAGAAACACATGGGAAAGAAATCCTGGATGATTTGCTGGAATGGTCTAGAATAAACAAATTAAACATTTCTGAGACGAAAACTGAAATGATGATCTTCAACAATAAACTGGATTATAACAGACCTCCTAAACTTTATATCAATGTTCAAATTCCTCATGTTTCTCAAAATAAATATCTTGGTCTCTTAACTGATGATAAATTTTCTTTTATCCCCCTCGTGAAGAACTTATCTGAAAAGATTAAGACGTTTACTGCCAATGCGATTGGGCTCTCAAGAGCAGAATGGGGTATAAAACACAAAACTTTGCCATTATATTATAAGGCTATATTTTTGCCAATTGTAGCACATGCGGCTGCTATATGGTTTCCTAGGGTTACTCACGTCACAGTGAAGGCCAAATTCTTATCATTGTAGAGAAAGATGATATTGGCGACACACAGATGCTGCAGAACAACATAAACCAATGCTTTACAAGTGATCTCAGGTTCGTTCCCTGTTCACCTTTATGTGGCATACCGAGGCATGATTTCTAACTTAAAGAAAGGTTTGGCAACTCAAATCCTCGACATTGCAAGTAATCCGGCCACGGACATTCGGCAGGAGAAAATTAATCTTTGGACAAAATTCACTGAGAAGTGGAAATACAGATGGCAATCCAGTGAAACAGGACTCACTACCAGGGAGTTCATTGAAGATGCAACATTTGCTGTAAATAAGAAAGTTATGGGATGGTTTTATCCTTCAATGACAACGTCATATTTAATAACTGGACATGGTTCACTGAGGGATAAATTGTGTAAATTTGGACTTGAACCTGACCCTTTGTGTTTTTGTGGGGCCGTAGAAGATTGGAGGCATGTTCTGCTTTATTGCCCGGCTTATGACGACTTCAGACAAGAACTGTTTAACAGCACTCAAACTTGTTTGGACTGACAACCTCAATATTTTGATTCCAGATCCCAAGAACTTTGCAGCATTCCAATCCTTTTCTGACAAGGTGTTTAAAAGAAGACGCACCTTGTTTACTAATTCTTGTTTACTTTTAAGGGCACAAAAGGTGATATAGTTGTACACATTGGCACTAATGATATCAAGAGTAGGAGACCGGCAGAATTACTTAACAAGTACAGGTCACTGTTGAAAAAAAGCCATGAATTAGGGTTGAATTTGAAAGTGTCTGCAATTCTGCCCGGACACGATAGGAGGGAATATATGATGAGAGCCTTGTCGATCAATTAGGCACTGGAGAGATTGTGCAAGGCTCAAGGGGTAGAATTTTTTCAGTCTAGTCTGTACTTGTTAACAGGAGAGACTGCTTCTACAGGGATGGGATACACTTAAATAGAAAGGGTGCAAGAATGTTTGCTGATGCTATCGAGGCAGTGTTAGGTGGGTCGGAAAACTGCTAGTTTGGGTGGATACAAGGACTAATAGATTAACAGTAGCCACTGGCAGAGGTGAAAGAGATTCTTGCACTGCTTCTATTGGAATGAGCAGAAGCCTGAAAAACAAGATGCAGGATATTTCAGAGACTGCTGGGAGACATTGGGGAACAAGTAAACACATGGGTTGTGTTAGGGTAGTTAAAAATAGGAACAGGTGCGTGTATACTTGCATGTACACCAATGCTAGGAGTTTGGTAAATAAATGTGATGAATTTCAGGTATTCCTCAAAAGCCACTGTAGGTCCGGATAGTTTCCCACTCTTTATTATCAAAATTTGCAGCCCATATATAGTCGACCTTCTTCTTCACCTTTCAGACAAATCCTGCAATCTGGAATAGTTCCTTCAATTTGGAAAACTTACCATGTTAAGCCCATTCCAAAGATCAAGAAACCCAAATCTCCTAAAGAAGAAGAAGAAGAAAATCTTTATTGTACAGTAAAGATACAGATACAATAATGTGCCCGCCACAGCCAGGAGGCCAGGGGCTTGACAATGATATAGAAATATAAAAATATGTACAGTATAAAAATTTGTGCAGTATAAAAGATTACATAACAATTAAAAACGTAGCATTAGCCATTCAATAGATATGAGTATGTACATAGTTGTGAGGCAGACAGTACACCAAGGTATGTACACGTTCATATGTACAAAGCACATATTTAAGCATATTCACACAAGTTAGAAAATTTCACAGTGCCACATCATTGTTCGGTATTGCATTTTCTTGTGAAGACAGTTCGTCGATTTGCCTGCGACGTGCCATTATGCGCCTCATAGCAGATAGCAGGTGGAGGTATCAGTATGAGTCGACGTCAGGGGCCAAACAAAAGGGGAACAAGTTCGGCCAATGAGCGCCTGTAATTGCGATCAGAAGCGAATTTCTGCAGGTCAACTCCGATCATTAGCAGGGCTTGTACTGTCGGAAGTACTTGTCCAGGTAGGAATCTGTCGCTGATCTTCAGCCTGTTCCGTTGTAGCTGAAGAAGAGGGGTGGCTCCTAAGGAAGGAAGTGGAACATGCCACTGGCATATATCCCAGAAGTCAGGGGAGTTGATTTTGCCAACCAGCAGTTTGACTGTGGTCACAGTTCTCCTCATGCTGATTATTTGAGGCAGCCGCGGGATTTGGAGTTGGTCGGCCATGCTGGTGGTCCTCTGCTGAGGGGGGAGTCGATGTTTGTGGGTTGCCCACTTCAATATCCAGTATTCACTGGCGAAGATGGGCTTCATGAGAGAAGGTACTGCGGATGCCCATATTTCAGAGACCTGAGACAGATAACCATCAGCTGTTCTTTACTCAAAATGTTCGAAAAAGTAATTCAGCCAACAATTGCCCAGCATTGCTTTGCACACAGGCCCGAGTACCTGCATACCGTTCTACAAAGGAGATCGAAAACTACCAATCTTCTTGATACCTTCTTCAGAATTCAGCACACCCTTAACAACAAATCACAGATTGATATCGTATTCCTCGACATAAAATCGGCTTATGACAAAATACACCTCCCAGCTCTTTTTACCATTCTGAAACACTACTTCGGCCTTGCAAATACCTTAATTCAAATTTTGAAGTCTATTTTACTCCCTAGACATGTCTCTGTGACCCACAATGACTTTCAAGTAACTATTGACGTCTCAAGAGGCATTCCACAGGGAAGTGTACTGTCAGCTATCCTGTTTGCAGCAGTTTTGGAGCCTTTCCTTGCTCAGAATCCGAACTTTGTTTCTTATGCCGACGATCTGAAGTTCTACGTGAGCTCAGATCATAATCATCAGATTCAAGATATCAACCAACAAGCTTCTAGGCAGATATTGAGCTTGGAAAGATATCTTGCCACAATAGGGCTGCATCTGAGCCCTTCCAAATCAGCACAACTGACGATAACCAAGAAGAAAGCCAAAAATGATATCCAAATCTTTGTTAGTGGGGAACCGGTGCAAAAGGTGACCTCTCATACTGATCTTGGCCTCACCTGGGACGTTGGGCTCACATTTCAGCCTCACTTTGCCAGGATGAGGCAGAAGATGTACGCTGCTCTTTGGGCAGTGCGTCAAGAGCTGGTTGGTGTGCATCAGCCAGCGCTGCTTGTTCGGCACATCCTGAGGTGTATTACGCCGATTCCTCTCTATGCTTCAGAAATTTGGTCATCTGCCCCTGCCCCATACCTTCAGAAGTATCTTAGTTTAGAGTACTGGTTGCTTAGATGGATGAACAGGGTAGTAGGCCACCCCGTAACTATCTCCAGATCTATCCTACAAGCAAATCTAGGCACCACTCCCTGGAGACATATCATCATGACAAAAAATGTTCTCACGCTTGCACGGCTTATAACGAGGCGAATTGATGCTCCATCGGTATCCACATTAATCTCTGGCCCTAGGAGGGCAAGAGGAGAGCACCCTGACTCCTGTCTCCCTTTACACCTTACGCTGTCAAGCATGGATTCCCTGAGGAACATGTTTCCAGCCAATTGTCTTCGGATCTTCAATAAATTTAGGATCCACCCTGATAGGTTCTGTGAAGACAAGCTCTACAGGAAGGAAATCCTCAAGAACTGTTACCAGATTATGAACCTATAATACTCACCTGCTCCTGGACAGACCTTTTTTTTTTAACTTGCCTATTTGTATATGACAAAGACTTTCTGTCTTCATGTAATCATGTATATTACTGTATATTTTGTACATTATTGTTTATTTAATCCTGTAAACAGTCTCGGGTCGAGCACGCATGTACCCTTGTTTATTGTACATTGTGTTCCTCGCACCTTAGTCAGTATTCGCACCCTTCCGGCACAGAGCCGTCCCGGGGTGACCCAAGGTTTCTTGGGAAATAAACTGATTTTAATAATAATATTAATAATAAAAGATATTGTGGGGATATCAGAGACGTGGTGTCACACAGATATAAGGAATGCAGAACTGGAATTTGGGGAGTACAAAGTCTACAGAAGGGATAGACAGGATAGGAAGGGAGGAGGGGTTATGCTATTAGTTAAGAAACACATAAGATCCAAGGAAGTAAAGCCAGTCGACATCGCTGGACAGTGCAGTGTTGAGTAAGTTTGGTGTGACATAAGCATTGGGAGATCAAAATTGAGAGTAGGAGTGTGCTATAGGCCTAATGACTCTGATGAGTATAATAAGAAACCGTACTGCGAAATAGAGTGGGCCAGTAAATCAGAGAGTCTTATAATGGGGGATTTTAATTTCCCAGATATTGACTGGAATTTGTGGGTTGGTCACTCACACACTAGCAAGGCTTTTGTGGATTTATTGGATGATTGTTTTCTACATCAGCATGTTCGGGAGGCAACTAGAGGGAGTAATACTCTTGATTTGATTATCAGCAGTGATTCTTCATGCATTAAGAATTTGCAGATAAATGAACCACTAGGTGGCAGTGATCACAGTGTGCTGAAGTGGGATTTACTCAAAGAGGTAACTACCATTAGGGGTACAGGGAAGGGTTATTGCTTTCGTAAAGGCGACTACGATGGACTGAGACAGTATTTAAATTCTATACAGTGGGACCAACTGATGATGCTACCAACAGCAAATTCAAAATGGAAAGCATTCAGAGAACTTATCTTGGAAGCTACTAGGCTTTACATACCAACTAAGAAATATCGTTCAGGGTTTAGGCCTTAATGGATGTCAGATGAACTAATGAGGCATATGGCAGAGAAGAAAAATGCATGGGATACTTACAAATTAACACATGACACAGAAGCCTATGATAGATACAAGTTGATATGCAACCAAGTTACAAAGGAGGTTAGGCAGGCGAAGGCAGATTACGAGAAATCTTTGGCAAGGGGTGCAAAGAAAAACAGCAAGGAGTTCTTTACTTATGTAAACTCTAGAAGGAAGGGGATGAATCAGATTGGTCCACTTGATATCGATGGTTCAACTGTTGATGATCCTGCTCAGGTAGCTAACAAAGTAAATCAATATTTTGCATCTACATTCACACATGAGGAGGTATTCAGGAAGGGAAATGCCATAGATGAAGTAAACACTGGCAGTGAGCTAGATGATCTTGTATTAATTGAGAGTAAAGTGGAGGAGAAATTGTTGAAATAAATACAAGAAAGACACCTGGGGTGGATGGAATCTATCCAGTTGTATTAAAGGAGGCAGCAAAGGAAGTAAGCAATCCGTTAGCCATAATTATGAGAGCTTCCTTGGACTCACAGGAGGTACCCACAGACTGGAGATGGGCAAATGTGACACCAATTCACAAAGGAGGAACAATAGGTGACACAAGTAATTATAGACCTGTGAGTGAGTTTAGTTTCTGTTCCAGGAAAATTAATGGAAGCACTGCAGGATCATCTTAACAAGAATTCAGTTATAGCTCAGACAGAGCATGGTTTTGTTAAGGGAAGGTCTTGCCTGACCAATCTGATTGGATATTATGATGCAGTCACAAAAGAACTGGATGCAGGGTATAACTTTGATATTATATACTTGGATCATAGAAAGTCTTTTGATACAGTTGCACATGGAAGACTACTGCACAAATTGGAACAGTGTGGCATTGGAGGGGGAGAAGACAGAGAGTGGTAATCAATGGACACTGCTCATCGTGGACTAATGTTATTAGTGGAGTCCCTCAGGGTTCAGTGTTGGGTCCATTATTGTTTTCTGTATTTATAAATGATACTGATGATGGTATATCAAGCTTAATGTCGAAGTTTGCAGACGATTCAAAGGACACTACTGACGCTATGCTGCTGAAACAGGATCTGGAAAAGTTGATCAGATTGGCTGAGAAGTGGCAAATGAAGTTTAACATTGACAAATGTAAAGTAGTACATATGGGAAACAGCAATCCCAGAGCAACGTATCAACTCTATGGTACTACTCTGACAGTGGTAGAGAATGAAAGGGACCTGGGGTGGTTGTGCAGGCAGATATGAAGTTCTCTGCGTAGTGCAGACGAGCTGCAAGAGTAGCTCATGGTGTCTTGTCAATGATATACAATAATTTTTCTAGCAGGGATAAGGAGGTGATTATTCCTTTGTATAAGGCATTGGTCAGGCCACACCTTGAGTACTGTATACAGGTCTGGAGGCCTCATTTCAAGAAGGATGTAGAGCTGCTGGAACGAGTACAGAGAAGGGCAACAAGATTAGTGAATGGAACAAAGGGGTGCTCTTACGAAGTAAGGCTTACGTTTTGCAAATTACAGTGTCTGGAGACTAGGCACCAGCGAGGTGATCTGACTGAGGTGTATAAAGCCTTGAATGGGTTGAGCATGCTCAATGCTGATGGGATTCTTCCTCTTGCTCAGAATAATCACCTGAGGGGGCATAAATTCAAATTGAGGAAAGACAGTTGTAAAATATTTATTTATTTATTAAATCTGTTTATTGCTGTGCCGACGAGCCAATTTCTGGACAGCAGGAAGCTTGGGGGGTTGATATTTATATTCAGTGGTTAAGACAAGGACATGTGTCTTGCGGTTACATGGAGCACATGTATGCGTAACCCGGAAGGTATAGAACTTCACAGTGTTTATTATTTTACATACTTAAAAGTTGTACAATACCGAAGTGTTTCGAATTAAAGGATATTATTTTCTGAAAAGTGCTATAAATTACAAAAGCGTGAGAGAAATGTATAAAATATGAGGCAGTTGTTCACCGGTTGTTGCACGTGGTATCTCTTCAAATAGATGTGCGGAAGTTTTCCTTTAGCCAGCGGGTAGTTGATTGGTGGAACAAACCTCCATCTGTTGTTGTGGAAGTGGATAGCTTAAATAAATTCAAGGCAGAAATTGACAAACGTTTGGAGCGAGGGGATGGGTGAAATGAGAAAGGTGTGTGTCTTTGGCTGATGCTATATATTAGCTGGCTTTCTTCCATTATGTACCTTTGCTAACGCTAATCTGAATTGGCAGGAATCTGTCGCTCCTCCTGAGCCTCCACGCCACGGACTGTAAAGAAGGGAGGGCGCTTAAGGGTTACGGGGCGATTCTCCAATTACAAATCTGCCAAAAAACTTGGCGTATTGATTTAATCATTTTAATGGTGACGAGTAAGCGGAGGGTGAAGATTCATTCTGAGAAAGATCAATAAGATGGGAAGAACCGAAACGGATGTGTGTGAGAAGCAGAACTTGGAAGAGAGGGATCATTAAGTATCGCGCTGCCCTTTTTTGGACACAGCGGTGTAGTTCGGAGAGGGGGTTTTTGGAGAACAGCAATTCGTGTTATTATGGCGGCAATTCCGGTAATTTGTGTGAGCCGCAGTGAGTGTTTCTGTGGCGCCCTCTGGCAGCGAAATCAGGCATTTTGTAAAACGATTCTCTCGGAAATAATCGCTATTTCCAGACGCAGTTAAATGAAGAGCGTTCCTTCATCCGAAAATGCGGAGGGTCCCGCTCCCTGCCATCGGCCACAATATTTCGATTTGCACCGCTCTTGGTATACGTCCACCCCATTTTCGGATGCCGAACGACGCGCTAATTACACTCCCCGGCGCGGTGATTTCTTCTTCGATTCGGTGCAGTGAGCGGAAGAGTCGAGGCCGTTCCTCAACCCCCCCCCCCCCCCGACCTCTTCGGTTGTTTGCATCGACGAAAGCGCAGCCGCATTTCCCACGTTGAATTCCCCCCATCTTCGATCTTTGTTCTTCCCCATTAGCCGATCATCCCAGAAAATATTTTCCGTTGCGGAACTTCCAACCGCCACCCCCTCCTCCTGAAACATCCCCGCCGATACTGCGGACAGACAGACAGACGGCATTAGCGTGTCGCTGGTGATATTTGCGTCGGAATCAGTGTTCCGTGCATTCCTCCCTTGTCGCATTCATCCCGAGAATTGAGCGCGTGGCACTCGTGTCACATTCGATATCAGATTCCGCTCGTTCACGGTCTGAGGCCTTCCGTTTCGCCGAGTGGAACTGGACGGACACGGCCGAGTGTGCTTAATGCCGCCCGATCGATTATACCCCCCTCCTTCTCCTCCCCTCCCCGCCGTTCCCCTTCTCTGCTGGTGGGAAGAGGACACTTACGGGGAAGGGTTCGCTGTTTTTATCGCGCGTCCGAACAGCCGGTAAATCTCGGAGCGGGAATTCATATTCGTCACGCTCCGCAGAGCGGATTTCGGTGTCATTTGCATCTGTTATCGTCTGCTCTTCGACGGACCAAAATAAACACCCGGATAGCGATGCGGAAACGTATTAGGTAGGGAGTGGGTGTGCGTCTGTGGACGGGGGCGCCTTTCATATCGTCGTCGCCGCTGTACATGGGACAAGCGAGAAGTGGGGGGGGGGGGTGCGAGTGGTGCATTCGTGCAGTGACCCGGAGATCTCCGCTGCAGCAGTAGTCGAGCAAACACCAGAACGCGTCGGTCTGTTGTGTGGCGATGTGACCCCATCAATCTTTCTTTGTTCACTTTCAACCCCCCCCCCCCCCAAGCGATTCTCCTTCCTCGTTGGCTGAATGGGGTCCCTAATATTTTGCGCACTGCGAGCATACCGCGTGGGTTGCCTGTCTGCGAGCGGTGTCGTTAATGTACGGCGTAAGTTTCGAAGTTGCATCAATTACGGGGGGCAACTTGCCGCTGTGCCGCGGAGATCGCATTTTATCGTCTGTTTGAGTCAACACGCGCAGAATGAAAACCTCCGAAATTACTTTTACGAAGTGCCTCCGAGAAGTTGGCTCCGTTATTGTTCCTGTCGGCGTAACTGCGCGTGATTTACGAGTGCCTATAAATCGCGGAGGTGACAACATCCCCGTGACTAACTCTCCGCACGCATACACCGAGCAGGGAAAAGTAAGAGATCACCTAAACGCTTTGTACTCCCGGCTGTGGCGCAGTTGAATCCTCTGCCCCCTCGTATACTCTCACTTTATGCAGTTGGGCACATGCGCACTACTCGTCAAAAGTAAAGAAGGGCGGGGAATCGTTGCTCGCCACGAAACAATGGTTTCGTACACGCTGGAGGGGGAGGGGTGGGAAACGCAGTTGGAGAACAAACGGGCACTTTTATGGCCATTCCGACAATTGAACTCGACTCAAGTGGACGTTCGAATTACGGTTTAATCCCTCGTGCACGGCGTTGCCGCGCTATCGTGGCTTAAGGTGACGTAATGCACGGCGAGAATTATGGGAGGGCGTGAAGGGCACCAAAACGCCACGCAAGTGCAGTCCCTCGCTTTCCGGCGAGGATAATCGGACTCATCGTGACCAAGATTACGCCGACGTTAAATCGCGAGAGAATAATAATTAGTGCGCAGTTAATTGGTCTCCTTAATATGCGGAATGGGGATCTGTTGGGTGTGGGCCAAGGACAACTGAAGCAGTGGAAATGTTCTCATTGTGAGCATCCACCTTGATTTGATTAACGAAACTAAAATAGATTGACAGAAGATTGGCCTTGTTACAGCCTTGGTTGGAAAAGGGACGAGGTCTTCCGTTTTCCTACTTTAGGGGACATTCTCGTGGTGGCTGTCGCTCCCTTAATTTCTGGGACAAACTGAGTTTTCTCTTATGGATGAAATTCTTCCTTACGAGCGAAAATATCTTAAATTCTGTAAGTGATTTAATCCGCAGTTAACGTGAAGAACAAATGAAAACAAATGGAAGTGGACAAGTTGAAGTTAGGCGGTGGAAATGTTCTCACGGTGAACAAACATCCTTCGCCAAATTATGGGAGGCAAAGAACTCTCGGTTTTCTACCTTCGGTTGCTGTCGAAGTGAAGAAGGTTCGACAAAGAGACGACGGTCTCATCGTCACTGGTCGTTTCCTTCAAGTTAAGAAAATTCATCGCGATAAATTGTAAGCGGGAGTATTAATGTGGGGAACCTTCTCGAGGGAACACAATTGTACGTAATGTAAATAAATAATATAATACGCAAATTAATAATCGCTTATAAGATGTAAATAGCGTCGCGTGAATTCAATAACTATCCCGGGAGGTGATGTGTGAAAGTTAAAATTAAGTTCTCCGCAAAATGTTTAAAGTTAACTATAAATTTTAATTAAATGTAAATACTAAGTGGTCCACTGGCCGTTGTTCTTTCTGGCTCCTCGGTCTGGGCAACCGTGGAGCGGGATTTGTGCCTTCTAGCGGGACAGATGGTCGTAGACCCTGGTCCGGTCCTTCGTGCCTTGGGACGGACACCGGGCAGCAGCTGCTCCCCGGTGGGAAGATGCCTGCCGCTTTGTAGAGACGCTACACATTCGCAAGTATCCAAGATGGAGTTGGGTTTATGCCTGGGGAGCCACCCTCTCTACAGAACAAATTTGCACGCAAACACACGAGTGTTTAATGATAAGTACACAGTTTCTAAATATATTTTAAATGTAAAATCACGTGTATGCCTTGAGATACAGAGCTTTAAATATATAAAATCGCGTATATTCTTTGATGCACTTAATCTCGAGACTGTAATTAATTAATTAATGAAAAAAAATGACCGAGTGATGCCATCCGGTTGGGGCTGCGCAGGAGCACGAAGACAGCAGTAGAGGAGCATTGAGGATGAGGGAAAGAACCGTTTCAGCAATCCCTGTGGTATTTTTCCTCCGGGTTTCCTTTTCTCATTTCGATTTCTTTATTGTCATCTTCCAAATCACAAAATCTCTCTTTCATCTATACGTTAGAAAAGTTTTCCTGCTCGTGATATTTATTCGAGCCGTGGGAGAAGAGGACGAGGCAATTACGTCGCTACAACCTAATTAATTATTGACAACTGCCTCCATAACGTTCACTAACCTCGTGCACGTGCTTCCCCGTCTGACATTTCACGTTCCACTGTAATATTTTTTTTGTATATGAACGAATAGTTTAGTATTTTGTAAATATTTTAACCTCTTTCGGATGCAACAATATTCCTCATGCATTATGGAATCCCAAACAAAAGGCCTTTTTCCAAACCTCTACTTGTACCCAGGCCCCTAAGGCTATTGTCCACCAAAAATGTAAAACCCCCGGCATTGCTGCTGCAAAGGATTTATTCTACATACCACCACTTTGGTACACGATAAACATTATATACGTATAATATGTAAACGCTGGAAAATAATTTTTACATTGTGATATTTATTCGACCTTGAGAATGCCGTGCACTACAAATTTTTATTTATTAAATCTGTTTATTGCTCTGCCGAAGAGCTACCCCCTGGACAGCAGGAAGCTAGGGGGGTGATATTTAAATACAGAGGTTAAGACAGGGACATGTGTCTTCAGGCGGTTACATGCGGCACATGTACACTTAACCCGAAAGGTACAGAACTTACTCTTTATTGTTTTACATAATTGAAAGAATTATAGGGTATTATTTTTTTTCAAAAAGTGCTATAAATTACAAAAGCATGAGAGAAATGTAGAAAATATAGAAAAATGAGGCAGTCCTTCACCGGTTCTTGCACTTGTTATCTCTTCAGTCTTGACTGTAATAGTACTCACATCCAGGCGTCTTTGGAGTAGTAGATTCTAAGAGAGAGAGGACCAGTGATGGCTTCACTTTATTTTCCTTTTCACCTCTCTTTAACGGGATGCATTGTGCTGGCATTTTCCTTCGTGCCGTCTCATAAGTGTACGTTTGCATATGTGTCCTGTAGCTTCTGACGTCTGTATGAATGGTGCTCGCAGAATCTATTCAGGTCGATGGCTAGATTGTTCATCAAATCTACCATGTTTCCTGGGAACATGCGTCTCAATCCTTTCAGGTTGTTCAAACTGATTGTGAGTGGGAGACGTGGGTCCATTTGATTCCTTCCAGCAAGCGGGGAGTTTTTATCAGATCAGTAATGTCAGGGGCGTCCAGTCGTCTTGGTATCAGTCTGGCAAGTGTAAGCAGGTTTGCTGCCACAATCTATTGTTTCCATGGGGTGATTTCGAGATTTATGTAGAGTTGGGCCCTAGAAATGGTGTATTGGTTGCCAGTCCGGAAGTTGAGCCATTCAAGGAGCCAGTATTCCAGGCTGAGGAACTTGTTGAACTGTGTTGTGGGAGCAGAGGACCAAATGGTTGCTGCATAGAGAGGTATGGGATAGACACATCGGACAACATATTTCTTTACCAGGTCGGCGTCATGAATTCCCGTTAGTTTCTGGCGGATCGCCCACATAGGGGAGTACATTTCGGTTTTTGTGTTCAGGAGGAGAACCTGGAATGTCAGCCCCTCATCCCATAGTAATCCGAGATCCTTGTGTGTTTTAAATTTCTGAATGGGTGATCCATTGATGGTAAGATTAATGTCATTGCGTGACTTCTTCCAGGTGAAGGACATTTGAGCTGTCTTTGTTTGATTAATCTGTAGTCCGATGGAAGCCAAATATTGTTGGAGGTTATGTATGATTTTACTTGCTTGCAAGGTAGTGCTAAAAACCTGAGTTTGGTCAGAAGATGTGATATAAAGTTTCAGGTCATCAGCGTATGATTGGAAGTCAGTTTGGGACGCCAGGAAGGGCTCCGGCGCTGCGGCAAATAGGGTTGGTGATAGGACTCCCCCTTGTGGGACACCCCTATTATTAATGCAAGTTGTTCGAAATCTGAGATGATGAGATGTCTATGCTCCAGGATTGATTTAATGATACTGAGAGTCCTTCCAGTGATGTTAAAGTACTGCTGGAGAATGGTGATTAGAGATGTTATGTCTATTTTGTCATAGGCCGCTTTTATGTCAAAGAAAATAACATCAAGCTGTGTCGTGTTGTTGAGGTCTTTCTGTATTCTGGTAAGGGTGTCTAGGAGGTTGCTGTTAGTAGATCTCCCCTTAATCACAGTGTGGAGGTACGGAGGCCTGTGATTAAAACAGTGGTCTGCAATGGTGGGCTGGATTGCTTTTTCAAATATTTTTAGGAACCCGCAGCCGATGGCATTAGGCCTGAAATCTTGAGGCCGCTTGGGGTCCCTGCATTTAGGGACTGGCCGAAAAAAGTATGTTTTGCAGATATTTGGAATCTCTCCACTTTCTAAGATTTTATTGAAAATATGGACTAGTGGGTTTATAATATATGTACTGCAGATATTCTTCTTCTTCTTCTTCTTCTTTGGTCCTTAGCTGGCAGCTGGGGGAGGCGGTTGGCCACGCAACCAGTATGCTGCTGTAGGTGCCGCAGGGTTTCGGACTTGCTCTGTGATGTTCTTCCATACCTTACGATCCATGGCTTCAGTCCTGGCCTGACGTTGGCTCTTCAAGTCATCTTCCACTTGCTTGGCCCACGTTTTCCTAGGCGCGGTCCGTTGGATGCTCCATTGGGTGGGTCATTGTCTCCAAAGGAGTGTGGATGGTATTCTGTTCGTGCCCATTCTACATACGTGGCCAAACCATCTGAGCCTTCGCTTCTGGATTTGGTCGGCAATGGTTGGTTGCTGTTGGCATCTGGCGCGGATGGTATCATTAGTGATGCGGTCGCGAAGAGAGATGCCCAAGATCTGCCGCAGGCATCGCATTTGGAATACCTCAAGTTTGTTCAAATCTAACTTGAGACAAATCCATGTTTCCGATCCGTAAAGAAGAATGGGCAGGATCAAAGTCCGGAAGAGTCGGATTTTAGTCTTTGTGGAAATGTTGGTCCTCTTCCACAGACACCATTTGAGCGAGGCGAACGCAGTGGCCGCCTGTCCAATTCTGCTGTGGATTTCCATGGTGGATGCAACTTTCTTCTCCTGGACCAGCGACCCAAGGTATTTAAAGTCCTGCACTTGCTCGATCTGGACGCCTTCGAGATAGATGGTGGCTTGCGACGCATCTGTTGTCAGGGCCTTTGTCTTACCAGCATTGATCTTCAAACCATATGGCCGGGCAATGCGGGCAATGTCGTAGAGGATGTCCGTGGCTTCAGCGTCGTTATTGGCAAGGATAGCACTATCATCAGCAAACATCAGGTCAGTCACATAGTGATCCTTGTCATATTGTATGCCCTGTCTGTTTCTGAATGCTTGCCTCATAATGGCGTCGACCACGATGTTGAAAAGCAACGGGGAGGCTACATCCCCTTGGCGGACTCCAGTTTGGATGGTAAATTCCTCAGATAAATCGTTCTGGATGCGCACCTGGCTGGTTAAACCGTTGTATGCAGTTTGGAGGAGTGTGATGACTTTTCGAGGTACATGTTCAACCTCTAGTAGTTTCCATAAGGCAGGCCGGTGGACACAGTCGAAAGCAGACTTAAAGTCAATGAAAACAATGACGGTTCGCTGTCCACACCGGATCCTCTCCTCCATCAGCTGACGAATGGCAAAGATTTGATCACAGCATCCTCGCCCGGGTCTAAATCCTGCCTGTTCTTCTCGACTGGTTTGCTCGCGATGTTTTTGCAGTCTTGACTGGATGATCTTCATAAAGACCTTTCCGATGACGGAAAGGAGGCTGATGCCACGGTAGTTCTTGCAGTCCCGGTTATCACGTTTCTTGTGGATCGGTACGATAATGGCTTTCCTCCAAGTTAGCGGAATTTGTTCAGTGCACCAGATGGTTTTGAGGAGTGAGTGTAGTCGGCGAAGCAGTACATCTCCCCCGGCTTTGATCGCTTCTGTGGTGACTTGGTCCACTCCTGGTGCCCTGCCATTCTTCAGGGATTGTATGGCTGCTTTCACTTCTTCTACTGTAGGCTCAACATCGACCATGGAGACCTCAGGGGGGTCGATCGAGAGTGCTGTTGCTGGCGGTCCCTGAGGTGGGTCGTGATTATACAAGGCTTTGAAGAATTCACTCCACCGTTGCAGGCGTTCGGATGGTGATCGCACGAAGGTCCCATCAGCATTCTTGATGTTGTCACTAGTCCATTTGGTCTTTCCACTCAGACATCTGAGGGTGCGGTAGAGAGTGCGGTACTCGTTTTTGGATGCCGCCACTTCAAGATCGTCTGCCACTTGGTTCCAGTATGCTTCTCTTTCTGCTGTCATTCTTTGTCGGACTTCTCGGTTTAGCTGCCGATACCGTTCAAAGTCGACGAACTTTGCCTGTTTCCGTTTGTCCACGAGGTCGTGGCACTGCAGATATTGATTAGAAACAGAGGAAACCCGTCGGTTCTCACAACAGCTTCCAGTGGAAGTTTTTTTGACGATCTCCATCAGATGGTTTCGGGTTATTGTTGTGAGTGATATTGGAGGTTTGCAGGGAGGGCTAAAAAGAAGTGTAACAGGGGCGTGGAACATGTGATTGGTCGCGCCGTTGAAAAGTGAGCTCAGTCCATTGTTTAAATATTTCTTCCTTCATAGTGATTTCCTTGTAGCTCTGTTTCTGGAGTCTTTTAGATCTTTTCAACTTATCCAGGGCAACTTGGTAGCAGACAAGTCGTTTTTGTCTTAAGAAGAGAGCCCTTGCCTTTTTATAGGCGCTGAAATTTTCGGCGTCAGCTGATTTCTCCATGGTCTGTAAGCCTTCTGCTTCTGGAGGAAAGTTTGCTTGATTGTTTGGTTAAACCAGTGCTTCTCTAAGTGTGTGATATCGCCCCCTGGGGGCGTTTGAATTATCCATGGGGGTGTTAGGCATGGAAGGGGGACGACAGCGGGGCGATAGGCATGAAAGGGGGCGGATGGAGCACCATCAATGATTGGCCGTTACAAGGGTTTTATGGCTTATTTAAAAAATGCTGTGCCAAATATTATTACTGTTCATTGTGTCATTCACCGTCAGCATTTAGTTGCGAAAAACCTTGGTGATCAACTGCACAATTCTCTACAAACCCTTATTACTGCTATAAACAAAATTAAAGCACATTCTTTGAATGATCGTATATTTCGAAAGCTTTGCGATCAAAACAGTGAAGATTTTGAACGATTGCTACTTCACTCCGAGGTTCGGTGGCTGTCAAAAGGCAACTGTCTCAACAGATTTTATGAACTCTTTGATACTGTTGTCGAGTTTTTTGAAGATAGGAACAACGACCTTCGTAATGACCTCAAGAAAATGAAAACTGATATTGCTTATCGTGCAGATTTATTTACTAGATTCAACAATTTACAAGGACAAGACGTAACTCTTATTAAGGCGAAAACTCAAATTTCAGCATTTATTTCAAAATTGAAGCTTTTTATGCGCAACGTAGGACGACGTGAATTGTATCAAATTCCAAATCTGTTGGAAATAGAGAAAAAAGAAAAAAATAGCCGATGAAAATTTTGGTTACAAAAGAAAATCCTTGACCATTATCCTGCATTGTGGGGAATTGTAAAAAAATTACTTATTTCTTTTCCAACATCATATCTAGTCGAAACCGGTTTCGGTGCTGTATCTCAATTGCTGACAAAACAAAGAAATTGTCTGGATGTTGTTAAACGTGGCGATTTAAGACTTCTACTTACAGATATTAAACCTAATATTGAAAGTTAATAAATCTCCACCGAGCTCATCCATCGCATTAAATATTCAAATATAATTAACTATTTCCATTAATATCGTGACTTATTTATGTAATTCACTTTAATTTTTATGACTTAATTTAACTGACTTCATTTATGTAGTTGTAATTTTTTACGAAGAAGGAATAAAGTGCAGTAAATAGTTTTCTTTATAATTCACACACATACATGTGTGTGGCTGCATTTACGTTTTTGGAGGCAAACAGACAAATATTCATTTCAGTTATTTAGCTTCACTTTATATTGGTGGGCTAAAAAAAAGCGCTGGCGAGGGCTTTTTTAGGGGGCGGTGATCCAAAAAAGTTTGAGAAGCACTGGGTTAAACCATACAGAGGTTCTGGAAGTGATGCGTATTTCTTTAGAAGCTCCCTCTTTGGCTATTCCATAAAGCTCTTCGGCTAGGTGGCTTAGGGCTACATCAGGAGGGACAGTGAATAGGTGTGACCAGTTGAATTCTCTGAGACGTCTGAGGATGATTTCTGGTTTCAGGAATTTAGTAGAAAAGGTGAGTTCTCTCTCAGGTTGGTTTTCTTTTCTGGGCAAGTGATGATTGTGATTTTTTTGTAAGGCGATTTCACATGTGATAGGATTGTGGTCAGAGTAGGATTTAAAAGAAGAGGTGATCATAGATATGCTGTCAAGATTATGGAATACGAGGTCGAGTGTGCTATTACCTCTGGTTGGGCTCGTAATAATTTGCACGAGGCCCATGGAAACAAATATGGCGTCCAATTCTTTCCTAGCTTCTTCATGGCGTGGTGTAGGCATGTTGAAGTCACCTGTCACTATGGTTTGGAGGTTTGTTTCTAAGTTTGTGGCTATCCAGCTGTGTTGCTCCACTCTTGAATCTTCAGTATGATCTGGGGGAAAATATATTACACAGACTTCAATTTGGGTACCATTGAACGATAACTGTGGAAAGAGATTCAAAGTTAGGTGTTTGGCTGGTTTTAGTTTTAGTAGGTTGAAAATGTTCTCTGAACACCAGTGCAACTCAACCTCCTCTTCTGACGTCTCTGGAAATTTCTCGAGAACTATACCTTGTTGGCTGCGTGAGTGTATCTAGGTGATTGCTCTTGGGTAACCATGTTTCTGGGATACATATAATTTCGTATTCTTCCTATGTTCCTGATCTGTTGGTTGCTATGTCGAATGGTTGATTTCGTTGGAGGAGAATTTTTCTCTCTGAACCTTGTCAATGATTGATTGACATGGTTTAACCAGGGTTCCTGGCAGCCAGATTTTGGTATCTACAATTATACTTTGTTTATCCGGAGAACAGAAGATGACAAATGAGGTATAATTTGGGCGTCTTGTTTTGACGGATTTCACTTCTACCTGTGCTGCGAACTCGGTGTCCAACATCATCTTGATATTTTCGCCCGTTGTAGCTGGGCTCAATCTTGAGACGAAAATTTTCCCGCCAGTTGGGACAGCAGTGATATCATAAATGGAAGACAGGCGTTGTGAGTTTTGGTCTCTTCGAAGTATCGATGATCTGGTGTCTGGTAAATAGTTATTTGCGTAAGGAACATTGATGCGTGAGTCAATTGATCGGACCACTTCAGCTGATTGCGGATTTAACTGCTTGACAAGAGGAGAGATAGGTTTAACTATCGACCCTGAGGTTAACCTGTCATGCTTTTCCGGGTGCATCAGTACCACCTTAGCATGTATCTGTTTTGTGGGAGCGCCTGAAGGGTCACCCCGGTTGTTATTCTGGGAGTTATCTGGAGGCTGGCTCTGAAAGCTTCGTGATTTTGTACTTTGACTGATGATAGTTGCTAGGTTGTTCTCTTGTGCCAGTTCACCGGATGCCTCCACCGGGAAATGCTGCTGCCTTGGAAGTGCGGTTGACAATGAGGAGTGATTCACTGGGGTGTGTGTTTGGAGAATTGATTCTCTGGTAGTCAGTGGTTGGATATCCTCAGAAAAATGGTAAGAGGGGATTGGCATTTCTATCCCAATGGCGTCAGGTGAGTTGCTGCGTCCTGCTGGTAGAAAGGGGCCCACTTGGGGATGTTAGCATTAAGATCCTGGTTCAGTTCTGTTATGTCAAAATCAACTTGAGACGTGGTTTCGCTATGTCGACTCCTGAGGCGTTCAACAGATTTAGGAGAGTTCCGAAGGTACTGAGATTCCAAAACTAAGTGGGTTTCAATGTTTACTTGCTGTGATTTTAGGTGGTAGATTTCTATCAGTATCTGTTGATTCTGCTCGCGAAGCGAGTGCATCTCTTCTATTAGTATATCATGATTATGCATAGGTAAATGATTATATAGGTCATTTCCTGATCAGATGTCGATCACAGTGACAATGTTTTTTTGTCTGCTGGCACTGGGAGTCTCCCCCAAATACGCGTTTTTGCACTGTGCAGAATAAAATACTCAGCATAAGGCCAGTGTGTGTTTTATGAAGTAATAGTGTGGGTTGTGTTGTTCCTCTGGCCACTTAGCCTGGAGGGGGACTGTGGAGAACTACTAACAACCCCAGTTTCCTTCACCGCCACGGGGAAGCGGGCCAGGAAGCATTAGAAAAAAAGAAAGGTCTGGTTGAGTTAACTCTGGGTTAGCCTAGTCATCCAAGGAGGGCCCAAATTTTTTTTTTATTGGAAAGGAGATAATGGGAAGAGAGTGGGATAAAGGAAGTAGAAACAGAGCGGGCAGTGTTAAGGCGCTCACCTGATTTAAAAGGGGGACTGTAAGGAAACCCCTGGTACAGGATGCCCATCCTTGTCCAGAGAGTGTTAGTTCACAGTGGGTGGTGGAGTGAATCACCAGGCAAAAGGGGGTAGCGGCCACAATGGGTGCAGGTAGGAGACTGAACCATTCCAGGAATAAAAGAACATAGGGAAAGAGATCCCTATGGTGGAGCTTGCGTTTTGCAGCTCTGTCCCACACTGGCCTTGGGATTACCCTAGTGGCAAGTGCCAGCATCCCACACCATGCCAGATAGTGTATAGTGTATAGTGTGTTCGTGTCTAACGGCACCAGGGGTTTCCCCCATCTCCGCGTTGCTTTCATTGTGGGTGTAGCAGTTCACTGTAAAGGCCAGAGATTTAAAAGTGTATGGATATTGTATGAGTGTAGTGTTGTGTATCGTTGTTCTTCTGGCCATTTAGCCGCTAGACCACTGCTGGGGCCTAACGTTGTCCACACTATGCCTCGTGGAGGCAGACCAGGTACACTAGTATTGAAATATTTACTCTGGCAGGTCCTGCCACCTAATTTCCTGAGATTTCAGTGGCTAGGACCTTAAAAAAAAAAAAATATATATATATATATATATATATTTATTTATATATATATATATAATAAAATGAAATTTTCGCTCAGTGGGGGTTAAGAACATTGTGTAGAAAGGCCAAATGAGTTTACTGTGAACGGAATTAAATTTAGTCATTATTAAATTTTAAGTTATGTGGGGTACACTTGCGTATTAGGTAGAGGTGGGGGGAGACAGAAGGCTGGGGGGAAAAGACAGAAATATGGGGACGATAGAGAAGGCGACCCCAGATAATCGGCGGGGCAGGCCCATGCCCCACCAGGCGAAGAGGGGAGTGGCAAGGAGGTGAGGGGACGGAAGATACCGTCCCCTCCCCCTGCCGGGGGAGAGAGGAAAAGATAGGACCATGCAAGGGAGCATGGTTTGAGAGCCAAGATGGCGAGCAGCAAGCTGCAGTTGGTCTTCAGTGGCCTTGGTGTTCCCATTTGGGATATCACTCGTAGGACCAGGTCCCGTCCAGTTTAGTAAGTCAGTTCTTGTCCTTTATTAAGTAGGTTCAGTTGTTATTCCTGGTTGTCATGTATAGGGTTCAGTTCTGCTCCATTGCAGCGAGCACTCGTCTTCTTGCGAACAGCTCTTGGGCGTAGCAGGAGAAAGCCAGGTACTCTTGTTTTGTTTCCAGTATGTTGTGTTCCCGTCCTCTAGGACAATATAAGATCTTTGTTATTAAGATGTTGCGGAGGTCGTCATAAAGCTGGCAATCATACATTAGATGTTGCCAGCTCTCCAGACCACCACAAACACAGGTAGGGTCCTCTTCAATTCCCAAAAGGCAAAGTTCGGCATTGATGGCGCCATGTCCGGTGAGAAGGTATGCTGCATGGAGTCCAGGTGAGAACCACGTTGGGAACTTAGGGTAGACCCTGCCGACGTCAGGTATAAACTTTCTGGTTATCTCCCCTGTATGGGAGTTTGTCCATCTCTCTTGCCACACCTGCAGCAGGTGAGTGTAGAGCCTCTTCTTTTCAGCGGTGCGGTTATTTGCTGGGTCAGTTGTATGTCCGAGACAGGTCCTTGAGGTGCCCTTTGCAAGATGGTAAAGTAAACCTTTGCCCACAATCTCCAGATCAAGGGGGAGGACTCCGGTCAAGACCTGTAAAGCGTGGGTGCTCACCGTGCTGCAGGCACGAGGAGTAAATAGTAGAATCGACCTTTGGGTTGAGTTGATAATACGTCGGTTGACTGCGGTAGTAGCCTTGTGATACCATACGCCAGAGGCATATGTGATGATAGGTATGAATATGGCTTTGTAGAAGATATGTAGCGTACCCCGGCCAAGGCCCCAGTCCCTTCGAGCCACCCTAGCAACGAGGGCAGCATATTTCCTAATCTTGGTTCGGATGTTTTGTAGGTGGTCTTTGAAGGATAGGTTGTGGTCAAGGATGACCCCTAGATACTTGAGTTGTTTGGAGAATTTTATTGTCCTCTGGTTTATCTTAATTTGAGGAGGCCGTCTTAGGTCCAAGTTCCCTTTCAGCAAGGCTGAGTTGGTTTTTTCTGGTGATATTCTCAGGTGATTCTGTTTTGCCCAGTTCTGCAGTAGCTCCAAGGCCAGGTTTGCAGATTCTTCCAGTTTTGCCCTTGAGTTCGCCGAGACGGAGAAAATGAGGTCATCGGCAAATGCTTGAGCATCCACTTCTCCGAGGTCCGAGACGAGGAAGGTGTCCAAGACGATGTTCCATAGGAATGGTCCCAGGACCGAACCCTGCGGGCAGCCCCGGTGGATGCTTCTAGAGAGGGTCTGATAGGGCGCATTCACTACTATGAATCTGTTGGATAGGTAGTTCTGTAAGGTCTGATAGAGGTTACTGGGAAGATTTGCAGCTCTGAGTCTGGCCAGGACGCTCGGCCACCAAAGTGTGTCGAATGCCCC
The DNA here is from genome assembly GCF_048544385.1 of Mastigoproctus giganteus. Taxonomy (NCBI): domain Eukaryota; kingdom Metazoa; phylum Arthropoda; class Arachnida; order Uropygi; family Thelyphonidae; genus Mastigoproctus; species Mastigoproctus giganteus. Next base: position 258,206,488 of record NC_143577.1, read on the forward strand.
AGCGAAGTCCACAGAGATCACCAAGAAGTATTTTCTGTTGCAGTTCTCCACTTTCTCCAGGAGGTGCTGGTGGGCATCTATGGCAGAATGACCCTGTCGAAAGCCGAACTGGTTGGGCGTTGCTAGTCCTGCAGTATTGTAGTGATGTCGGAGACGAGCATGTAATAGGCGCTCGAAGAGCTTGCTGACCACGGAGAGCAAGGCTATAGGCCTGTAAGAGTCTGGGAGGATAGGCGACTTGGAAGGATTTTTTAGGATAAGTTTAACATTGGCAACCTTCCAAGATGTTGGAAAGGCTCCTGTCTGGAGGCATTTGTTGTAAAGATTTAGCATCAGGTCAGGGGCATGTTCTACTGTCTTTTTAACAATTTCTGGTTCTAGCAGGTCTGGCCCTGGGCATTTATTTCCTCTGATAGTTGATGCTGCTGCAGTTAGCTCCTCCCTGGTGAAAGGCATTTCCATTGCTTGGTTATTGTAGGTCGCATTATCTTGGCACATTTTCTTCTGATCATCAGTCTGTGATTCAGCCGATGGTTGAAAGACCACGTCAAGAATATTGTTTATGGTGCTTTCCCAGTTTGTAGTCATGGCACCTTGTGGAGTTCTAGTAGCAGCGACAACCTCCCCCCGAGGGAACTTGTTTGTGGTGATCTTGTAGACCACCCCCCAGGGATCGTTATTGCCACTAGTTGTGACCAATCGCTGCCAAGTCTCCTGTTTGCAGTGACGTATCTGCGCGGTGTAGGCATTTCTCGCTTCTCTGTAACGCTGCCGTAAGGCCTCCACTTCTGCAGCTGGCCAAGATCTTCGGGCCCTTTGAAAAGCCTTGCGTCGGATATGAGTTTCCTTTCTAAGGTGCTGCAAGTCTCGGTTCCACCATGGCACTGCACCCGGGGCTGGGTGTTTCCTAGGTATTGCAGCTTCACAGGCCTGAGTGATGAGGGCTGTTGTCTTTCGCTGAAGGAGTTCCGGGTTGCTAGTGGTCTGGAGTTCGGCATTATGTTCCTGTAAGGCAACTGAGATTTCAGTCTGGAAGGTGTCCCAGTTTGCTTTCTGAACAGCGTACCTGTGCTGTATTTGTCTTGGTACTGGGTTCCTAGTTAGTGAGCGGTTAAGCTGGAAGGTTATGGCACGGTGGTCAGAGGTGGTCCAGGCATCTTGGACCGACCACCCAGTAATATTGCTGGCTATGTGTCTGGAGGCCATGGTGACATCTATAGTTGACTCCCACAACGTATTGCAGAAGGTCGGCAGGTTGTGTGGGAGGTTTAATACCGTTACTGGTGCGTTTGCCAGGAACTCCTCTAGTTTTTGACCGTTCCTTGTGCCCGGTCGATCAGGTGTGTGACTGTGCCACACTGGGGATCTGCAGTTGGCATCTGAGCCAATGATTATTCTCGAGTTTGGAAAGGTGTTGATTACCGTGTAAAGGTAATTTATAGCGAAGGTGATGTCCTCACCTGGGCGGCAGTACAGGGCCACAACATAAAGGGCTCCCATGGCGGTAACAATGTGAGCACATGCGGCCCAAGCAGTGCAGAGGTGGGTAATTCTGGTAGCTGTGATGTCTGGATTCCGGATGACAATGGCTGCCCAGGGATTCTCATCCTCCGCCTGGATGATCTTGTATTTTAGGGGGTACCTCCGGACCATTTTCATGTGGGCATATGGTTCTTGCAAAATTAAGACATCAATGTTCTCCTCTTCAGCTTTGAGTCGTAACTGATCGGCCACTGCCCTGGCCCTTTGTGCGTTTATTTGTATGAACTTAACCTCAGTGGTGTTGTACTCCTTAAGGCGTGTCCCCATAATCGAGTCTTTCCTGGTATAAACTCTTAGCCTTAAGGTACACTGGGCATTTGCTGTCTCTTATGGAGTGTGCAGAGTTAATTTTTAGACTTTTGCAATTTGTACAAACTGGTTGTGTGCTTTTATTTGGGCAGTTGTTATAATAATGGCCTTTTTCAGAACAGTGACCACAGGTTGGTGCCGTTTGTTTGCAAGTATGTGTAGTGTGGCCATATTTGCAACAACGGAAGCATTTTAGCACACCCACGTGCTCGCGGAACCGGTGGCTGCTCCAGTTTACATAGATCCGTGTCTGTCCTTTCAGGGCCTGCCAGGCGACAGGGGTAAGTTCCACAATCCAGTTGGTGGATCTAGCGTCTTTAGATTTGTAGGAGTACTTTGGGGTGAGCAGGTTTTGGGCGTCAGAGTTAGGGAGGGAGTTGGAGAAATTTCTCTGGTAGATCTCGTCTGCCAACTGGTTTGGGGTCAGGTCATTTTCTAAGTCATATATTGTTATGGACGGTCCTTTTCGCTTGGGCAAGGTCGCGGTAAGGCCTAGTTCTGGGATTTTTGGATTATTGATGATCTTTTCTGCTTCTTCTTTTGTTTCCGTCTCTATTAGTATGCCGGTGTTTCTGGTCTTCCTAACTACTTTTATCCTCATTGTCTTGAGGTCATTTCTTAGATTGGTGATTACTTGTGTCTTGAGCTCTTCGCTGGATTGCGTTTCGTCCAGTGTCGTAGGGCGTAGAACGACCAGATTTGGTTGCTTTAGGAGTGTTTTCCGTTTGGCAGGTTGTGCACTAGAGTCTGCACTCGGCGTCTGGTAAGGTGTGGTCCTCAGCGCTTGTGCGTAGGAAGGGGCACGCTGTGGCATTTGATTTGCCCTTTCCTCCAAGTAGGCCTCCAACTTGGCAGTTGCTTTGTCATATTCCGATTGTGTAGAGAGGAGGATAGTCTCCAATTTGCTCCATAAGGAGACGATTTCGGTGCGGAGATTTGTTGTAACCCTGTTCGCTTGCTCTTTGAACAAACTCTCTAATGCCGTCCTAAGGGTGAGCACCTGTTGCAGGACGGGGCCCACTCGCAGTGCGGGGTCCAGAGCATGTTCCTCCTCCACGCAGTCGCACTGCTGGCTCCTTTGTTCAGTTTGTTCCTTGGATTCAGATTGAGATCTAGTTTCTCTCTCAGGTTTTGGGATTTCTACCTTATTGTTGTGCTTTTTTGGGACTGGAGCGGGCTTTTGGCTTTCCGCATCGCCTGTTATGTCTACAGTCTGAACAGTTCCAGAGGCGTTTTTCATGCTTACTTCTGAGTGGTTTGAGTCTTGTGAAGGCATTTTCATAAAGTTCGGAAGAACGAGGTTCCGGATTGCCTGCATGTCAACATGGCTTTCTTTACCAGGCTGGCCGAGATATACCTGTTCATAAAACTGGGTGGAATACACCTCGCTGTCACTTACGTGCCGCCTTCTATTCCGCTGCAGTGGGCAAGGTGGCGTTAAGTGGGAGTCGAACAGCACTTTAGAGGAAGAGGCCAAGACTGAGTGGGAAGGGCTCCCTTGTTCATTCGCTGGCTTTTCCCGGCAGCAGTATGCCACAAATTTCGCGCGGGCTGCGCTTGATAGCTTTTTCAGGCTTAATTGGGAAAGGCCTGAGCAGCTCTGGCAGATTTGGAATTTGCATTTCGAGCATTTAATATTTACACTTTTGTTTAATTTACTGATTTTCTTTTTGCATAATTTGCAGATATCTGCATTTTTAGTACGAGCTCTTCTTCCATAATTAAGCAAATAAATGAAAACTACATATTCGGCGCTCACACAAAATTTAACCCGGTTATTCACTGCTGCAAACAAAAGCTTTCTCCAAATGCTTACGGGACCTCCTGCTGTAGACAGATTGCCGCAGGCAGGGAGGTGACACGAAACGGAGCAAGAGGGAGGGAAACGTTACTGGTCAGCGAAGCACTTAGCTAGAGTACACTAACTGCCATTATGCTGTATAAGAAATAACTACCGTACAATATAGCGTCCATCTTGGAGAAATGCATTGTCGCAAAGCCAAAAAGAGAAATTAGTAAAATACTTATCTTTTGCTGGAGCAACGCTGCTGAAACTTCATGTACAAGTAGATAGGCAGTCACTGATTGTTACTTGATCACTTGAAAGTTCAGGCAATTAATATAATTCATCTAAATTACTTAAGATTAGGAGCACAAGATACACAAGGTATATTACTAAGCGCCACCTAGCGACAACTGCACCATGCCAGATAAGAAAACATACAGCATGTGGTCTTGGATAACCATGAGGGTCTGCATAGCCATCAGTTAGTCCAGTGAAGAGGCTAAGATAGTAGCGCCTCCGTAGTCAGGTGGGAAGGAGCAGCAGTGCGTAGCACACTCTTCTTGATTAGACTGGGGTTCGAGCCCATCACCACCAAATACGGAGGATGCGGAAAGGTCAGGAAATGACCATCGCATACCCCCGGAGCAATATGGCCTTAGTTGCTAATGCTCCTAAAAACCAAACAACAGGCTAAACAGAAGATGCAATTAATAATAACTTTCATTCACACAATTTTACTTTTGTAATTTTTTCTTACACTTTCTGTTTTCTTTTATATATTAGATTAGATATCGATCAGTGCGTTTCGACAGGTGTGTCTTTTACGTAGAAAACACTTCACTTACTTCTCCATACCTCTACATATTACGTAGAAAAGCGTGCATGGAGGTTGGCGAGCAGGAGGTGGAGCCTCCTAGTTATTATTATTATTATTAGAAGCATATGATGCAAGAAAGCAAGTTAATACAGCTTCAGCCAAAAAAAAAAAAAAAAAAAAAAACTTTAAAAACGTAAAACAGCAGGCTTTGAAGGCTGATCCATGCGTTGAATTTCGGTAGTTGTCACGTTTGGCAGAAACGCGACTCTATTGTCAGGGAAACGGGAAACATGCTTCGTAAAAAGGATAGGTGGAACAGGACCAGGGTATGTCTGCCAGGGGCAAAGGTTGATGACGTTGTAGAGCGAATATCATCTTTTAAGGGCACAAAAGGTGATATAGTTGTACACGTTGGCACTAATGATATTAAGAGTAGGAGACCGGCAGAATTACTTAACAAGTACAGGTCACTGTTGAACAAAAGCCGTGAATTAGGGTTGAATTTGAAAGTGTCTGCAATTCTGCCCAGACACGATAGGAGGGAGTATATGATGAGAGCCTTGTCGATCAATTCGGCCCTGGAAAGATTGTGCAAGGCTCAAGGGATTAAATTTTTTTCAGCCTGGACTGTACTTGTTAACAGGAGAGACTGCTTCTACTGGGATGGGATACACTTAAATAGAAAGGGTGCAAGAATATTTGCCGATGCTATCGAGGCAGTGTTAGGTGGGTCGGAAAACTGCTAGCTTGGGGGGATACAAGGACCAATAGTTTAACAGTAGCTGTAGGCAGAGGTGAAATGATTCTTGCACAACTTCTATTAGAATAAATAGCGACCTGGAGCGACGGGTGTTGGGGGTTTCAAGGACGGATGGCAGTCATCGTGAAATAGGTGGGTATATGGGATGTGTTAGGGTAACTAAGAATAGGAGTAGGAGCATGTATGCTTGCATGTATACCAATGCTAGAAGTATAGTAAATAAATTTGATGAATTTGAAGTGTTGGTCAAGACATCAAAGGCGGATATTGTTGGGATAGCAGAGATGTAGTGTCACACAGATATAAGGAATGCAGAACTGGAATTTGGGGAGTACCATGTATACAGAAAGGATAGACAGAACAGGAAGGGAGGAGGTGTTATGCTGTTAATAAAGAAAAACATAAAATCAAAAGAAGTGCATCCAGTTGATATAGATGAACAGTGCACTGTTGAGTCAGTTTGGTGTGACATAAGCACTGCGAAAGCAAAAATAAGAGTAGGAGTGTGTTATAGGCCGAATGAGTACAATGAACAATTGTACAGAGAAATAGAGTGGGCTAGTAAGTAGGAATGTCTTATAATGAGGGATTGTAACGTCCCAGATATTGACTGGAACTTGTGGATTGGTCACTCGCACACTAGTAAGACTTTTGTGGATTTATTGGATGATTGTTTTCTGCAGCAGCATGTTCGAGAGGCAACCAGGGAAAGTAATACTCTTGATCTGGTTATCAGCAGTGATCATTCATGTATTAGGAATTTGCAGATAAATGAACCACTAGGTGGCAGTGATCACAGTGTACTGACGTGGGATTTACTTAAAGATTTAATTACCATCAGGGGTAAAGGAAAGGGTTTTTGCTTCCGTAAAGGGGAGTACAGTGGTCTCCAACAGTTTTTAAATTCTGTACAGTGGGATAAACTGACGATGTTACCAACAGTAAATTCTAAGTGGGAAGGAATTAATCGTGGATGCTACTAAAAGTTTCATACCTATTAAGAAATATTGTTCAAGGTTTAGGCCTAAATGGTTGTCAGATGAACTAATGAGACTCGTAATAGAGAAGAAAAATGCATGGGATGCATATAAATTATCAAGCTACTCAGAAGCCTATGGCAGATATAAGTTAATCTGTAATCAGGTCACAAAGGAGGTTCGGCAGGCGAAGGGAGATTACGAGAAATATTTGGCAAAAGATGCTAAGAAAAACAGCAAGGATTTCTTTACTTATATAAACTCTAAAAGGAAGGGGTTGAATCTGATTGGTCCACTTGACATCGATGGTTCGACTGTTGATGATCATACTCAGATAGCTCAGATAGAAACTGAATGAGTATTTTGCATCTACATTCACACATGAGGAATTATTAAAGTTTGAATATGGCAGATGGTTATCAAATTATAGCAGGATGCTTAATGATTTTGTAATAACTGGGAGCAAAGTGGAAGAGAAATTATTGAAGTTAAACATAAGAAAGGCACCTGAAGTGGATGGGATCTATCCAGTTATATTAAAGGATTCAGCAAAGGAAGTAAGTAAACCCTTAGCCATAATTATGAGAGCATCCTTGGACTCAGGGGAGGTTTCCACAGACTGGAGATGTGCAAATGTATCCCCAATTCACAAAGGGGGATCGAAGGGTGACACGAGTAATTACAGACCAGTTAGTTTAACTTCTGTTCCGGGTAAAATAATATAATGGAGTCACTGGTTAAAGATGCATTGCAGGATCATCTAGACAAGACTGCAGCAATAATTCAGACACAGCATGGGTTTGTTAAGGGAAAGTCTTGTGTGACAAATTTGATAGGATATTATGATGTGGTTACAAAGGAACTGGATGCAAAAAATAATTTTGATATCATATATTTGGATTTCAAGAAAGCGTTTGACACTGTTGCGCACTGAAGACTATTGTACAAATTGGAGCAGAATGGTATTAAGGGTAAGTTGCTACAATGGATAAAAGGATGGTTAAGTGCGAGAAGACAGAGGGTGGTAATCAATGGGTGCTGCTCTTCTTGGACTAATGTTATTAGTGGAGTCCCACAGGGTTCGGTGTTAGGTCCTCTGTTGTTTTGTATATTTATCAATGATATTGATGAAGATATATCAGGCTTAATGTCAAAGTTTGCAGATGATACAAAGGTTGGCAGGGTTGTTAATGACAGTAATGGCAGTGTGCTACTGCAACAGGATCTAGATAATTTGGGCAGATGGGCTAAGAAGTGGCAACTGAAGTTTAACCTTGACAAATGCAAAGTACTGCATATGGGTAGAAGTAACCCCAGAGAAACGTACCAACTGTATGGTACTACACTTAAGTGTGAAGCATTCAAGTTCAGCATTCAAGAAAAAGACCTGAGAGTAATTGTGCAGTCAGATATGAAGTTTTCTGAGCAATGGAAACAGGCTTTCCAGGGCAGGTCATGGGGTTTTGTCAATGATATACAGGAATTTTTCTAGCAGGGAAAAGGAGGTGATTGTCCCTCTGCATAAGGCAATGGTCAGGCCACGCCTTGAGTACTGCCTACAGGTCTGGAGGCCTCATTTTTGGAAGGTTGTAGATTTGCTTGAGCGTGTACAGAGAAGGGCAACAAGATTGGTGAGGGGAACGAAGGATCCTCTTACCAAGAGAGGCTTAAGTTCTGCAAATTGCAGTGGCTGGAGACTAGGCACCTGCGCGGTGAAATGATTGAAGTGTACATAAGGCCTTGTATGGGTTGAGCACGCTGAATTCTGATGGGATCCTTCCATTTGGTCAGATTACGAACCTAAGGGGGCGTAAATTCAAATTAAGAAAAGGCAGATGTGCGGAAATTTGCCTTTAGCCAGCGGATGGTTAATTGCTGGAACAAACTTTCATCTGTCGTTGTGGAAGTTGACAGGTTGAATAAATTTAAGGAGGAACTGGACAGGCATTTGGAGGGAATGGTGTGATTTTTTTTTTTTTTTTTTTTGGCTGATGCTGCATAAGCTCATACACATATGTTTCTTGCATCACATGCCACTACTACTACTACTACTACTACTACTAAAGTTTTTAGGTTTTTCTTCATTTGTTCCACATGAAATGACCGACTGCAGCTGATTGGCACCAACCATTGAACAGATGGCATTGCCCGCAGGATATATACAGTTGAACAGCTCGTTTCCATTCACTATAGGGGTACTTGTGTCCATCTCCTCCTGCGCACCCTCACGGGTTTTGAAATTTGTGGCTCCTTCGCGATTTGAAGCATCCTTTCCACGAATCTGTCCTGCTTTCAGAGTGTGATTTAGGCTTTCAACCTCGTCCAAAGTAGATGCTTTACAAATGGCAGGCTTTACTTCTTCCAGACAATCATCCACGTGTGTGGATGATGGTCCTGAATGCTTGTCTCTTGTACGTAAACCTGCTCCTGAAACAAAGGTTTTGGTCTTTTCCCAAATTCCTTTTTTTTTTCATTAAAAGCTAGGCTGCTTCTTCTTTTCTCTTTCTTTTTTTCGAATTTTGCGCAAACCAAGAAGCCGATTTCGGGGAAGTTTGTGAATTACGTACAATCGTTCTTTGTTGCAATTGGATTTTTCCGAAGGGTGAGGGACACCGAGGTTTTAACTTGTGCCATGGAATCGATATCGCCCAGTTTCTGGACGTGATTATTAGTACAGCATCCAAATTCGGCAGCCCCTCTTCCAGATTATCTCCAATACTGCTCATCCTTTCGTTATTGAAAAGCGAGCATTTCAATCTCTTCAGTAAGGGAAAGCGATGTCCGATAAATCGCTTGTGTCAAACTGGTCCAAAGTTGCCCCACAACTTTCTGAATGACAGGAATTGTACAACCTCGAAGATCCAACTCTCGATCCCTAAATAGGATTCAAATATTGAGCTGAAAGCTGCGTGAATTCTGCAGTTAATTTTTCTATATTCTCATCAATGTAATTAAAAAGAATAGTAAATTAACCAAAAAACTTTTGACAACAAAATCAACACCACAAAATAGGACAAACAACAAGTTTTGCGCTATTTCGTCACACCTGAATTCGCCATCTTGGATCACATTACGCAGCAATTCAGGGAGCGCTTCTGCATTCGATGGCATCGAGTGGCATCGATGGCATCGCCTACAACGCTGACCATTGTAAGAGTAGATCTTACATGATCTGGTGGATTTGGGCCTCGGCGAGTCAAAGAGTAATTAAAGAAAGTTCAATTTAGTATAGACTAAAATATTAGTATAAATTTAAGTGTTCTAAGCTATAATGCCACTTAGTACAACTCGAAGTTTGACAAAAGGGGCGATTAAGAGCTCAGGCCTAGATAATGGTGACTAAAATGTTCACTTGAAATTGACAAAGGGACACCACACATGCAATAAGGACAAGTAAGGAACCTGGCATAAACCAAGCAACAGGAAAGGCTTAGTGGTCATGCCGCATCAGTGAAGGCCCGTGACAAATTGTGGAAGAGGGTTGCTGTAAGCGATTCTATGGGAGGGCTGTAGGAAAAGAATTTAAAAAAAAACAATAAGAAATAGCAACAAAGAATACGCTATTCTTAGTAAGAAAATAGGCGTGAAATAAAAGTTAAGAGAAAGGAATTCGACGAGATTGGTGGAAGACATCAGGCGATGAAGGACGAACGAATAGATGAGAGGGAAATTAACATGTGATGTTGGGGAAAAGCATAGGGGATGAGACAGAGAGAAGTCGGGGCAGAGAGTCAAAGTGGGAGTCAGAGTGTAGATCGGAACAAGGTCGGTGATGTGAGGGAAGCAAAAGAAATAATGTTAGTGAGTGAAAAGTTAAAATAATTATGTGCCTTACAGTGAGGAAGATTCTCCAAGTAAAGCGATGTCCCTATGGAGAGATGGAACCTATGGGTAAGCGTGGAGTCGGCTCTTATTTGTCTACCACAACCCTCCAGCAGTACAGCCTACTAAACTACTAAACTTACCGACTTAAGACAAAGCAAGAGCAAGATAGAAATAAAGTAAGTGGACTGTTACTTTCATGCTATATAAGCCACAAATTAAATTCAATGCATAAATATATATATATATATATACACGTGTGTAGTTTGGGCCTGAAGTTTGGGCAGTAGGCCTGAAGTTTGGGCAGTATAGAAAAAAGAAATGTAGCAGCGAAGATGGAATTTGTATGACAACATAGGGTGAATGTACCACAACTAAAGTACTTGTATGTTTGTATATATGCATATATTAAGGCTCTGGTAGCCCTGAGTAATAGATTGAGTGTTTTAGGTAAATGAATTGTGTTAATTAATAGGATAAGTTAAAGTTGTGATAACGTTAGGGAGAGCAGAGATAGTTAATGCTTCATAGAAGGGAAACGTTTCGTAAATTAAGAAACCTGACACATATAGGATAGATATTAAAATAGATCGCAGCTTGCTATACACCTATAGCCAACTTCTTAAAGGTGTTGAGAAATAAGAAAGTGAAATTTTGTATTAAAAGTGAATTGAAAGGGCTTCAAGAGTAGAAGATTCCCTTAACGTCAGAAAGAATTATACACATATATATATATATATTAAGTAAGGGAGTCTAACCAGTTAGAGAGCAAGAACAAAACGTAAAATCGTTAATTATGCCTATATTGTTCACCAAGAGTAAGTAAACATAATGAGATAACCAGATTAGAATCGGCTAGTATATGTTTGAGCTGTCTTCATTTTGAGAAGTATTTGTAGATATTGTACTTATGAAGTATATAATATGTATTGTAATCTTCTTGTAAATATTATGACATGTATCAAAAGTATAATATTTGTTGGTAATTATTCATAGACTCAGACACTGGCTTTTCGACGTAATTAGAGGTTTTATCAGGACCGAGGGAAATCACAACGCCTTCTGGACGGGAATTTTCTGATTTAGTTACAGCAGTCAAGTAGCGCAAGTGGGTATCCGAGGTTTGAGGGCACTTCTCTTCATTACTGTTTATCTCATTAATTGTGTAAGCATGTTAATAGAGATAGCGAAAACAAAATAATAAGACCGCCACCTCCCACACCATAGACAGATATCCACGAGGAGCCTTCCTTCTCCTAGGAAGTTTCTATTGTTTGTCTTGAGCCATTGTGGTTGCAAGAATCACGTGAGCCCAAGTTTCTTCGGAACCGCACGATTCCCCCAAGATCAGAATTTCCAAGGCCGATTTCAAATAACCCCCAATTCAGGGACTGGGAATAAAAGGCCGAAAAGTCTCTTAACCCTTCCCGTAGGAGAGTGTCAATTTCGTGTCCACTGTGGCCGGTCAGAGTCCATCCCGTCTGCTTTTCCTCACGCTCGTCCAATTATGCATTCTGCTTTGCTCGCTTGACGACAACCTTTCTTGGTACACGTCTTACGTCGAGGCGGATGACCTTTCTTAGACGGTGCTCGGAGAAACGAAGTGCTTCGGCGGCGCACCTTCCATCGTCCCAAAATGTAGTTACGGAAATGAAACTTCGACATTTTAATTCCCGGACGGAGGGAGACGTCTGTACAGTTGGCAAAAAACACTGGGGGTGGGGGGAAGGCATTCTCGGAACACCGAAGGAATTTATCGAAGAATGGGGATCTCGCAGAAGTGAACCGAAGTCTGCCTTAGTGTCAGCCACTTGACGGTACTTTACTGATGACCCCATCGTAAAGTGTTCTCAGTGCGCGGGTTTAGGAATTTCTCAACCCGCCACGTTAATAGATTTTTAGCGCGTGCGCGTACCGTGGTGAACATTGTGCTCGAAGGTGCTCCAGAAATTTATCAGTTTTAAATGGTTTTGTAAAGTTATTCAGGAGTGATTTTTCGTCTACCAGGGACTAAACTCACAGAGGATCTCTAGATCTGGACACGCTGCATCAGGTCGACAGATTCAAGGTAATTTTTATCGTTGTTTCCACCTCTGACAAAAAAAGTCCAGCTTCAGTTGCGGACAAGGTCAGCGCAAACCGCGTTGATTGTCTCCTGCTCCCTGCTTAATGCTGGCCGCCCCAGGGCACACTTTCGAAGTGACCTTCCCATAGTTCGCTCAGTTTAACGTAAAAACGTTGAAGGTATTTTAATTTTTCAGCGACCCTGTTAAGCCTGCTTTGACATTACATTTCAGTTTAGTCAGCATGGGCGAAAATTTGATATGTACCGGATGTCTCAAGCAAGCAAATTTTCTACTTGTATGTTCTTCCTGTAAGCAGGTTTGTCTCTGCGGAACTTGTAGCCCATATTCGGTGGTCAAAAAGCTCGCAAAGAAAATTAAACTTGCGTGGAAATGTGATGACTGCAAAACGATCAATAATGACAGCGATAAAGTTGACACAGCGCATCCCACCTTTTACAGAAAACATTGGGAACAGACTGATCCCATTGGCTGTGATGAGCTGAGAGTCCTTGTGAACCCAATTCAAGTCGCCGTTACGGAATTGGTCCGGACTAGATTAGTTAAAAGATTCTCACATGCGTCTGACAGAGAAAGTAGTCGCAAAACTCGAACATCAGCATAAAATGACTACAGAAAGTAATTCCACCGTCATGGAAGCGGTTCCGAAATTGTGATGTCAAGAGTCAGCAGTTCCGAAATTGTGATGTCAAGAGTCAGCTTCATGGAAAAGGAACCTCCAGGAGACCTCATCCGACGTCATTTCGAAAATGGAATTCGGCTTCAGTATGATGAAAGCGAACCTCGCAGAACTTCATGATAACGTCACATTTCTGCACCGATGTAACAAGGACATCAAGCTCATTCTTCTAGACACCTACAATAAAATCGAACTGAATCAGTCCGAGGATTCTAGACAGCTTGTCAACCTTCTCAACGCGTAGGACCTTATTAAGATTTATAAAAATTATGAAAAGATCAATATCGTGTTAATTTGTCCTTAGTGTAAAACGAAATCTAGTCACGTTCCTTACCCTACGCATTATGGCCTTAGCAGCCCTTGCACCAATAAATCCAACAAACTACAACAACAACCTTCTCCTACAAATCCCAGAAGAAGCGACTCCGCTGAGGCCTCGATTGACATCCCTTATCACGCCGAATCCACTGATCTCCAACAGCCCTCTTCAGAAGACAAGAACGAACAGTGTTCTTACCAAGGAAAAAATCATTCTGGATCACAGAAAAAAGACAACTGATGAATATCATCCCCCACGCAGGATCAATACCAAGCCATCCAAGGAACAAACATTAGGAGCAAAGAAGCGTGTTCAACAAAATGAACGATTTTCCCCTCCTGGAGAACAAGCGTCTGAACTCCAAACCTCCTCTTACCCCTCCTCACATCAATCATAGAAGGACAGCACCACCCATTCTCTCCCGTCTCGGGTACAAAACTATTCCGTCCAAGACTCAGAAGTAAGCCAATGTGCTACATTTGCAGATGTACTTAAATGTAATCATTCAACCATCCGGACATCTTGCAAGAATGCCTCCAGCTTACGGGTCAGGCACCGGAGGAAGAGGAGCAACTAATTCCAGGCGTACAAAGTCTACAATCTGAGGCACCGGAGCCTCTCTATCAACCAAATCGCTACTAAAAATTTCTGCACCACAGCAAATCATCCCGAAATTATACATCCCGCCGCCACATCGAAGAAACAACCAAACCAAGACACCCAACATTTCTTAAGGAGATGACACCATGCAAAGGGAAGCAGAAAATACACAAAAAAAAAAAAAAAAAAACAATTAACTGCACCAGAAAAGCCAAACTACAACATGAAGCCCACAGTCGGGACTGCTAACTCAACGAAAATACATTCGAGTCCGCTGAAAATCTCTTCACGTGAAAAATCAATCTTTGTCTCCAGGCTTTCTCCACGGGCAACTGTTGAAGAGATGTGGTCTTATTTGAATGAAGACTTAGGTATAGATACAGAAGTTACCAGGCTCACGACCAAACAACCATACTATGCATCATTCAAAATCACTACAGCAGAATCTAACTACAAACCTGTAAGCAGGTAGGTTTGTAGTTAGATTCTAGAAATCTACAGTAGACCCTCCTGAAACAGCCTTGCATCATCTTGGCCTGCAGGGGCACTAGTGAAACACTTCTAAACTACAAAGTGGACCTCTACCTGGATGCAGTATCCCCAACGGATTGAAACGACAAATAATGAAAGGAAAACCTGATTCAGACCCGCCATTAAGTCTAAGTTTGGGGAGGAACATTCCAGTTATACTGAACAGGACCTTCTTAAAGGTTCAAACACTGTCACAGAAGCTTGCCAGCGACATGATCGCCCGCCACTAACGCTTGAGGGAAGACATATGAAGATTGAGGTGAGAACTACCTCCAGAACGAACCATAGACGATTGATGAAGGCCATCAGAGCTGCAATAAGGGCATACATCTAAACTTCTTTAATGTGCACAATTTTCTATCAAAACGCTAGAAGTCTGAGAAATAAACTTCAGACAATGGAAAGTCTTCTCTTGTCAAGGCTGTATGACATCGTTTGTATCACAGAGACATAGCTGTCCCCCAATGAAGAAGAACACCTCGAGTTCTCTCAACCCGCTTTGCTTCTCGGGAATTTTTGCCTCCAGGGAATACCTACACCAGGCATTCTCTTCAACACACAAAAATTCTCACTGACTAGCTAAGCCACTCTAAAAATAGAACTGTTTGAAGCTGCAAGAGCTTCACTCAGCATTCAAGGCCACAGACTTGACGTGTGCACAGTCTACATCCCCCCTCCCACAGTAAAGAACACTTTACATCTCCAACTGAATAATTAATCAATGCCACCCCCAAAGCAACATTACTTGTGTGTGGAGACTTTAATATTTGCTCAGGCCAACACAGTCTTTGCAGATTGTTATCTTCTAATCTGGCTGCAGTAGATCTGAACCTCCAGAATTTTTCCCCTAATCATAATTTTATACGCTAACCTGTTAGACCTAATATTTGCAACAGACACCCTCACCGTTGACAGCCAACTTGAAACAGCCTTTATGTCAGACCCTCTACCAGTAGCCCTCATTCTTCCGATCACTTCCAGGACATCCCGGCAATATCAGACACCAGTTAAGACAGTGATTAGCCCTTCTCTCCTCAATCCAGAGAAATGCTGCTTCACAGCATCCATTTTTCCTTGGGAAGCCCTAAACCAATGTGTGAAACCAATGTGATAATTTCTTACCTGCTGGCTGCAGTCTATTGATCGAACTGCATCTTCAAAAACAGTTTCAATCTCTTGTCGGAGCAAAGCATGTTGGACCCAAGAGCTCAGCCTTAAATTTCAGAATAAACAAATACTACATTCAAAATGGAAAGCAAAATCGGACCCACAAGACAGGATTGTATACTGAAGAGCCCGTGCCCAGTTCAATAGAAGCAAATCTGAAGCCATTAAAGCCTACATCGACAAAACAATCAAGATCGGGAAGGCACAGTTTAAGGCAAAGCATGATGAATTCTCAGAACAAGTTAATCCAATCGAATGGCTAGATTACATCAGAAGAAGATTTAAGCCAAAGTCAGCATCAGACGTCAAGAGCATTCACAACAGTTGTCAGCAAGATGTCCTCGCTTCCATCATCACCACAAAAAGAGAGCTTATCCAGGCCGTCAATTGTAAGATGTAAAATCTTACAAATATATTATTTTATAGAAAAGTGAGATTAATTTAAAGTAAAACTTATAATATAGCAATATGGGGGAGCGAAACCTTACTAGTCAATACTAAGGTCACTCGCAAGGGATTAAATTAGACAACGTTTATAGTAGGGGAGTGGTAAGTGAAAAGGCTATTAGCAACCTGGGTAAACTCGACTCCCAGCTCACACAGACAAACCAAAACAATAGAAACAGTAGCAACTGCTATTAGTAGGTGTTAACTCTGGAAAACAAGGGTGTGGTGGACCATGCTACTGTCGGGACATTTCGTTAATCGGTGACACCTGGAGAAGAGATAGGAAGTAAATACGGGACAAATGCTGGGAATTAGATTTAAGGCCGGCGACTGGCTGTCGGTGATGGCAAGTTTTATAGATCGTGGGAAATTAGTCTGCTAAAGTATAACTATAAGCGGCTGACTTCAAAGGTACAGACAGCCTGAGGAATTTTACAAACTTCTTAAAATAAGAAGTTAGATCGAGCAATAAACAGAAAGCTTGGGAAAAGATAACATGGGCGAATTAGGACAGAGTGGAAGTTGATAAAATGAGAAAGATTGGTTAAGACTCAGAACAAGGGAGTACTGGACACAAAGGGGCGGTACGTAATTGAGATGAAAAAAAGAGAGTGAACAGGGAGAGAGGGGACAGAACCCAAAGTTGAGATTCATGTGGGTGTTTATGAAAATGGGTTAGTGGGATTCTAAGTTGAGTTTTTTGTTGGTGCTAGGGAAAATGAAATAGTCAGCGGACACAGCAGTCGAGATTTTTGTCGATATAAGTAAAATGAATTAGTAACATGGACAGTTGAGGGTTCTGTTGTGATAGGAAATATGTGTCAGTTAACAGTGGAGTGTTTGGTCGTGGTGGGAAAAGAGAAGGGTAGTGCCCTGGGGAAGTTTTCTTCTTGAAAGAGTTCTTAATAGGTGGAGCGCAAAAACGCTCCTTTTTTCCTTGTGAAAGGTTTTAATAAGGTGGAGAGAAAGGGAGCGAAATCCGCAGAATCAGTAGCTCGAGAGAAGGATCGAAAATGCGGAATTAGTAGCTCGAGGAGAAGGAAGGAAGCAGCGAATGGAAAAGATAGAAGTAGCCCGAATAAGGTGGAGAAAGAACGCCAGTCCCATGCAGCCAAGAGTTCCTAAAAATTATCTGTAGCAAATTCAGGTGTAGCAGATGAAGGAGATCCTCAGAGAGCCAAAAATGGAAGGTTGAAACCTCCCCGGAAGGGAAAGAAAACAGATAGAAGTAGGTGAGAATATAGTAAGTACTGTAAGTTAACAAGGACTGTTAGTGAAACAGTATAGAGTTATTATGTTAAAAAAAAGGTAGCACTAGAAGTAAAATGATAGATAAATTATCTCTGAAGTAAATTATATATATGTACTAACAGAGTTTAATTAATTAAAAAAGGTTATTGTAAAATGCAAGAAAAACGAAGGATGAGTAATAGATTAAATTGTTGTTCAAATGATTATAATATGTTAGAAGGGTAGTAAGGTTTATATGAGAAGTTTTGATTATGTTTTGAAGGACACATAATTGAATTATATAAGAAACTTTGAATATGTTTTAAGGATAGATAATTGAATTATATGAGAAACTTTGAATATGTTTTAAGGATAGATAATTGAATATAGTGTTTTTATTGATGATGATTTGTTGGTTCATCTGAAAGACTAATAACAAATAGAGACTTTAGGAAAGTTAAGATTGGTCTTCAGTGTATTGTAACAGAATGGTGAGAACACAGAGTATAATGATGAAAATAGCATATTGATTGTTAATATAAGAATAATTTATGCAAGGTATCCTTGATTTAACTTTGTATGCATATTACATGTTTTTTTATTCAATTGTATATATGTATGTAAATAAACTTTGTTGTTTATTAATTTGTGAGTTTGTTATTCCTGAACACTCAGCCTTTCCGAAGGGAATTAATACACAATTGAGAAGTTCCCTCGAATCTGGAATTCTCCTGTGAAGCAAAGTCAGATGTGTACGTGCGGGTGTAAGGAATAGAGGTCTATATAGTTATAAGGGAACAGAACAAATAAGGAATATTTAATAAAGCATTATTATTAAAGTATTCAAAATAAAATTTAAAGAAGAGTAAAGACATATGTATATTTATTAAGGACTTTCATTTCCCCCCCACACACAATGATATCCCACCAGCGTCTTGCAGTGGAAATGATGGGGTACCCACAATTCATTCTTAAGAGCGTTAGTGTTTTCATCATTGATGCAGTCCTAGGTATCTTTAATGGAATTTAATCTCAACGCAAAGTTTCCCAACAGCCTGGAATCAATATAAATAAATAAATTTTCTGTTTATACTCCGGGACGACCAAACGGTCAGAGGAGTTGTCCAACCAATCCCCAAAACACAAGGAGCGACATCAATTTCAGAATTCAGGCCAATAATGAAAGCCTCATGTCTCCTCAAAGTCATGGAGAAGTGCTTTCTTCCCATCCTAACCAACCAGATTCTGCTGTGTGATCATTATTTATTTACTGTTCCTTGAAACGCAGGTCCACCATTACCAACCTGCTGGAAACCACGAACACCATCCTGGGGCCTCTACAAAATAGAGTTGAGATGGCAATTGTTTATCTGGGTAACCAGTCCGCATTCGACAGCATAGATATCCACCCCTCCTGCAAATTTGTGAGGACGGATACCAGATAAGAGGCAATATACTGGAATTCTTGAAGTCGCTACTTACGACCAGGGTCCTTCACTTGACTGTGAATAAAAAACCTTTCACAAGGAAAGTTTGTGTAGGTGTAACGCAGGGCGGAGTTTTCTCAGGGCTCCTCTTTACGGCTGCCATCCACCCATTCCTGTGTCAGCCAACAGAATTTATCAGTTATGCAGACGACTTGAAGCTCCTCTATCGGATCAACGGGACCACCCGACCTGATTCTGTTTCTGGAAACATTACCAACAGCCTCAAGAATCTGATTACATACTTGGCACAGTTCTCTCTTAAGATAAATCCAAAAAAATCTGCACAAATGGTATTTTCCCTGAAAACAAACCCAACGCAACTAAGCCTGGCAATCCATGGAACACCCATCACCCCAAGTCATCAAACAAAAAGATCTCGGCGTTATATTCGACCCTAAACTCAGTTTCAAACATCATGTTGGAGACATTCACAACAAGGTCTGCAGAGCAAGATGGCTTGCCAAACAACACCTCCTTCATATCACAGAGCCTGAGTACACGCTCCAATACATATACCGGTTTCTGCAGTCAGCCATCACCTACGGGTCAGAAATCTGGGCTTCGTCGGCAACGAAAACCACATTAAAAACCATTGCATCTGATGAGTACTGGCTTCTTCGGTGGGTCCTCTTCAAGCATAAACTGCCACCACTCACACAAATTTCAGATATCACCCAACTTCTAAATTTCAGAAATGTCTCCAAAGGGATATTTGCCCTCCGCTTGCTTGTGTCAATTAAAATGATAGCGGGTGAAGTAAATTTTTTGGCAGATGTGCAATTGGAGGATTCCCCCAAACCCTTGAGAGGTCTCCCCTCTCTGCAGTCTGTGGCGTGGAGGCTCAGTATAGGTGAGAGATTTTGTAAAATATGTCATTATACGTTTTACGTCCTAATATATGTTTTAAGTGTAATTTTTGTTGTATTAGTTTATTGCATGTTAAACCCCTAGCACTGTCGCTGTTGTGGGTATTATTGCATCAGGCAATCATGGAACCAATCACTGGTTGCAATAAAGACATTATATATTTTCATCATGACCTCATAACTCACAATCGTGTTCACTTCAGTTCAGTTGCTCGCTTCGTGTTTCGTTACTGCGCGACGTTCTGTATCGCTTCCTGTCTTATAATTCGTTCCCCCACCCCTCCTTACCCCCAAGCTCTGTTAAGGGGTTTAAGAGAGAGGATTCCGCCACTTGCAGTAATCGTTCGTCTATTAACAGGAACATACACACTCTCGCACAAATCCTCACAGGCAGAGTGGATGCTCCAGTCCTGGATATTATTCTAGTCAAACCGCGTGCCACTGCTAGACGTTGCGGAGAAGAAAATAATCCACTGCGTCCAGTCCTGAACAATCTTAGTAGCCTGCAAAGATTCTTCCCATCAAATGCAGCAAAAGTATTCTCCAAAGATGCACAAAGATGCCGAAAAACTGTGTGAGGATGCAGCATACCGGAAAGAGATCTTCCAGAATTCGTACAGACTTACCGAAATATGAATCGGCTGCAAAGTACCAAAGAATTGAGAGTAAAAGAGAAAATTTCTGCTTTAAGAACAATAATAATTTGTTGACTGTAAAAATATACTTTATTAGTGAATTGTAAATATAAGATTTGTATAATGGATGTACACAATCATTAATGTGTAATATATTAAACATAAAATGTGTACAGTATATAAATTTATGTTTAAATATAAAATATAATATTTCGGGACGAGACTACGTGTTCAGTATATGTAACCCACTGCACGTAGTATCTCGTACCCTGATATGTATTTAGCACCCTCCTGGCACTTTGCCGTCCCGGGGTGGTTTCCTTATGGAAATAAACAGATAATAATAATAATAATAACTTCCAAAGTGTCCTCTAATATTTTTCCAACCTCGTGTGTTTCTCGGACCGCCTCGCCTTATTTGGAATCTCGCGTAACTCGTCTGATCCAGAGGGCGCTGCTGTCGTCCACACCTTTCCATCTCGGAAGAAGTTATTTCGTGAAAAGTTCCGATTGAGCGCATTCTCGGAATGGAACCGCGCGGCCAATCCCTCGCACCGCGCACGCTGCAGCGACGTCTACTTTTGTCTCCCCCCCCTCGTCGGCGCCCGAACCGAACTCCGAAGGGAAACCCCATTTTCTTGAGGTGCGTTCGTTCCGCACGTGCGCTTACTTTTTGTTCTTCGCCGGCGTTTTCCCTAAGAGACGAGGAGGGTTCGAAGGTCCCTCGAGTGGCCGCCCAGCCCACGCGGCTTTGTGGTTAACCTCACGAGCCGTGGGAGCGCCTGCGAGGTGAACACTGACGAGCTACAAGTGCATCTCTTGGCGACGTCACCCCCCTCTCCGTCCGCAGTGAACTCGTTCGCTATCGACCGGCAACGAAAGTGAAATCCCGCGTCCGTCCCGCGCCACACTCGCGCTGGAGATGAGGGGAAAGGATCGTGCACGTGACGTCGTTGTATGGACACGAGGTGCTGCGTTCTGGTGTGCGTTCTAACGTTTACGATTTGCGGTAAGTGACAACCCCTTATTTCTTCCAGCGTTCTCCTGGGGGTCACGGGGATCTCGGAGCTCCTCTGAGCTCCAGGACCTCCGTGGGTCCCGATTGTGTTTTCTCCGAATATCGTCGATGTCTCGTGCAGCGAAGTGCACGCGGATGTGCGAAGGCATTTGGTCTTCTATTTCAGCGATGCGGTCGAGTTTCTCAATACGTTTGGTGTTTTCATGGCGACCCCCGACAATAAGCTTTTTGGGGTAGGAGGGTGTAGAAATGTAATATTTTAAATACAGTTTTATAGAAATTTTCGGTATTAAAAATGAGATTAAAATCATAATTTCCTTTCTCTCGTCATATAAAATTACAAAAAAGCTGACAGTCTGAAGAGTTCTTGTGGTTGGTCACATTTCGTTGGTCCACAGTTTGGCTTTTCTGGAGGTCCTCTTTTCTCCCAACTTATTTGGATCGACGCAGAAGGTGTTCGAGTGTAGGATCCTGTTATACGGGATCCACCTGTGGTGTACGACTGTGTGGAGGTAGGGTAGGGTGGTCGGTTAACAAAAACACTGCTGATCGATAATTACTGCGTGCATTAGGTTTTCGAAAAGAAGTCTTTTGGAGTATTTTTGGGGTTTCCGATTTTAGGGATGAGTTCCGACATAATAAGATTTGCTGGGTTCAGGTATGGCGCCTGTCTTCTGAATCTTCCTCAAGACGCTAAGGATGAGATGCGCTCCTTAACTAAAAACAGTGGTACGCAGTCAGGGTCCTCAGTAGCTTCTTTGAACATTTATATAAATATCAGGGGTGGCCAACGAATCGATCGCGGCTTTAACTTCGGTCGATCACGACGAATTTCGAACGTACATAAAAAATAGATTAGTCAAAATCTCAATGTTGTTATTATTATTGCGCGCCCCACTGCGTACGCTTATTACAAATGCGTTGAACCACGTGACCACTCTTGTTGCCGCCCAGCCGC
The DNA here is from genome assembly GCF_048544385.1 of Mastigoproctus giganteus. Lineage (NCBI taxonomy): Eukaryota > Metazoa > Arthropoda > Arachnida > Uropygi > Thelyphonidae > Mastigoproctus > Mastigoproctus giganteus. The sequence continues at coordinate 258,228,522 of NC_143577.1, forward strand.
TAGGTCCCTCTACTGAGAATTCACGAAGTTACTACTAATAACTGGACAGCGCTTATTTAATTTAAAATAATTTAATACCTTTTGATTTAAAATGAATACTACGAAAAAGGGTGAAACGTATCCTTTTCGTCAAGAGTGGGACCTACAATACTGTTTTGTGATGGTGAAAGATAAATGTTGCTGTTTGGTTTGCAATGCTTCCGTGGCTACACCCAAGAAGGAAATGTTTAGGAAATTTAGAAAAAGGAAATTCCGCGGTAAATACCAATCTGATTTCCCGCCTAATAGTGACGTTAGAAGAAATAAATTAAAAGAACTTAAACCCAGATTATTCGCTCAACAAAATGTCTTCGCGACACCTAATTTACAATTTAAAAAAGCGGCATCATTTAAAGTGGGTCATCTCACTTTAAATTGACCATTTTCTGATGGAGAATTCATCAAAGACGCATTTTTAGAAATAAGAGATTCTCTTTTTGAAAATTTTAAGAACAAAAGTGGAATTAAAAGTGCCCTTCAAGATCCGCAATTATCTCGAAATGCGAAGCCTCGAAAAAATGAGTAAAAATGTGAGCAAAAAATTGCGTGATCATATTATTATTATTATTATTAAATCCGTTTATTATTGGTTAGTGGTGTGTCCTTTTCTTTTTCTTTACAACAGATGTCAGATGATTATCAACAGCTGCAAGATACGGAGTGGTTGTGTCATTGCCAATTTTTGTCAATGCCAATTAGTCATTGCCAATTTTAGTCATTGCCAATTTTTGGCAATCCTTAGTCATTGCCGATTTTTGGCAAAATCCTTAGTCATTGCCAATTTTTGGCAATGACTAAGGATCTCAAAGAAAAACAATTCGACCATTTTGCAAATAGGCAAGATCATTGGCAAAAATATCCCGTTTTTGAAGTTAATAGTGAGAAATATGTTTCTGAAATTGAGAATGTTGCGGACGATTTTGAAACGAGAATCGGTGATTTTAAGACAATCGAAGACATCGTTCGATATATTTCTTATCCATTTTATGTCCACTTAGATACGAAACAAATTGCAGAAAAAAACGCTCAGATTTTTCACACTGAGAAAATATTGCTTGAAAATGAAATTATTACGAAACGATATCTTCCTAAGAGAAGAAGAAGAAGAAGATCACTAGAAGAAAAGAAGAAGAAGATCACTAGAAGAAAAGAAGAAGAAGAAGAAGATCACTAGAAGAAAAGAAGAAGAAGAAGAAGATCACTAGAAGATGACTTTTGGAAATATGTTTGCCGAGAGAAGTACCCAAATGTAAAAAACTACGGTGAATTTTAAAATTCCTGTTTTGGTTTCAGATTTCCATGTGAATCGACCTTTTCGTATTTGAAACAAAAAAAAAAAAAAAAAAGACGAAGAATCCTCTAATCTTACGGACTTGCGTACAGAAGATTCTTTCCGGTTGGTCTTATCTCGGTACATCCCCGATTTTGAAACCTTGGCAGATGACACAAACTTCGCGTAAATTAAAAATTTAAATACGTACGAATTTAAAATAAGAATTCCGAATTGTATTCAATTTTAAATTTATAAACAACATTTTTCGATACGCGTCGATTAAGTTGGCCACCCCCATATATATTATTGTATACAATTTATCCTTCTCGGCAACGATGCCAGGGGCTTTACAAAGGCCTCGTGGACGAGGCCCACGTCGAGATTCGCGTTCATCCCCCACAGCCAACAACAGAATAAGTTCCGGGAATTATTTTCAATTTATTCATGAAGATATTTTGATGCTTTTGCCATTATTCACAAAATATTAAAGAGGAATTAGTTTACGTTGATGCGCGGTTTCACTGGTTGAGGTGAGGCCATCAGGATCTGTCTCGTACTTCCGATCCTTGGCAAACTTGTAGAGGTCGCCGTCAATCACCTTAAAATGAGCTGTCGCTGAGTAACTGTTATATCATCCGGAGCAGTCAGGGTTTTCCGGGTTCGACTAGGCAGGGTTGAGGTTTCTCAGGTGGAATATGGAGATGCGCGTCCACTCCTCAAATAGATTTCCTCCCACGTTAAAGCGATGGTTGCGCTTGGAACAAATTCATTTGGCCGAAGAGTTCGTATTTCATTTGGTTTAGCGACCAAACGCGGGTTTGAAGCGAGACCGCCCCCACCTCAGATTGCGCGAAAACGAAGGGTTTTAATTTCTGAGGGGCGCCCGAATAAACGAGCCGCTTCCCTGGGGCGGACGGACCCTAACGAACAGCTCCCGATGGTTTTCCGTGTTGCGACGACGAACGTGCGAATAAATGAATGTCGGATCCGTTTTCTTCGCCGCGGTGACGTCTCTTCGTAGTTTTCTGACGTACGATGTGGTACGGCACTGCGGCACGAAGCGAAACAAATAATAAATAAGGAATCGGCAGCCGCGTAACGGGGTAGGCAGTCGCGTGTGGGCCATACGTTTTAATCGCTAAAAAAGTCCGGACCCCTTCATTGCGAACATTGGACTCGTCCGGCTTTAACTTAAGTGGGTTGAAAGGCGCTCCTCGTGTTCCATTTATTTTGCGCGTTTTATGCCACCCGCGTTATAATCGATGCGTGTTTCCTGAAGATATAAGTGGGGGGAGAGTTGACAGGTGTTAGGTTTAGCTTTTGGGACTGTGGGGTCGCGAAGATATCGACGTCTGATCTTATTCCTAGCTGACTGATTGGTAGCCCATTGATGGACTTGCAAAGTGCCTCGTGTATTGCGCACTTCCAACTGAATTTCTTCGTGGACTGCAGAAAATTGTTTATTTCGAAGTTCCCCGTGGAGATATAAACATGTTTATCGTGGCACGGTGTGGACACCGAAGAAGTGTTTGTCTACCAATCTTATCCACATCACTACGGATCCTACAAATAATTTCAAGGAAGAAAACTTCGCGTTTGGATGGACCGAGTGACATCTGGCAAACCTGCTGGACCTGGAGCTTGAGTGGTGAAATTATTCCTCCAGTGGACATTTAACGCTCTTTCTTTGTCGCGGTGTTTTCCAGCTGTGTCTACTACAAACTCGCTCGCTGGACAGGGCTAACTTCGAGCCAAGCTGTTCATTCGTGGATTAGAGCCCGATCCTCTTTGCTCGTGTGGAGAGGAAGAACCGTGGTCGCGCGTGCTTTTTGGACGTGTTCAGTATAGTTTGGAAAGAGTAACGCTCGCGAGTTGCGTTGCAGAGGTGACAGAAGATAATGGACAGGTCGTTGTCGACAATTCGGGTAAAAGAACCGCGTTAAGAAGGGTGCAGCTAAGAAGCATCATCATTGCACGGCTACAAAGCAAAAACTTTTTCGAGTATAAATTTCGAATGGAAATAAGAGAAAAAAGTAAATGCGCACAAATGTCTCCAGGTGTGTTTTGTTCATTGATCATCTTGCAGTCCTCTTCTCGAAGTTATCCATAATTAGTTGTTGCACAGGAATACAGATTGGTAACTGATGAAAACTGTGGGCTGTGTCAGATCTTTGGCTCTCCGGTGTTGCATCTCACTGTTTCTGTGGTCTGCGTTCCCAGGCAGTTACCAGTAGGTTTTTTTTTTTTTTTTTTTTGGCTCCCAGTTTGGGCCACCGCAGAGTGAGATTGATGCACCCACAGGTATTGCACTACCTCCGGTTGGTGAGGGATTTTGAGCGCTGCAAGCGCCGCTCAACGGAGAGAGTAGACCCAGGTCCGGTTCGAAATGCCTACGGACGGGCACCAAGCAGCAGCTACTCCGGTGTTCGGTGCTCCCTGGTGGCCAAGTGGCTGACACGCACAAAACAGTCTCGCGCTTCAAAGTTTTTCTTTCTTTTTCTGTCCGCCCTGTGGACCGCATACCTTCTCAAACGTCCACAGAGAATCAAACATTGATTTAACCATTTCAATGTCCGCCATGTCCTCGAGGATCTCTGACTGGACCATACATACTGACTACACAAACAGTGACCACCGAGCAATCACTTTTAAGGTATCTCTCCTTCCAAATACTACAGGTCCCCCTCCTTCTCCCCCTCCAAAAGATCTCAGAAGATTTTCTATCAAAACCATCAAATGGCCTTTATTTATGTCTTCAATTCACCAGGATTTTAACGTTGACACTCGCCGGTCTTTGAACCAGTTCAATGCCTCAGAATATGCGTTCTTTGTACAGGCTGCCTTACTTCGTGCTACAGAACGCTCCGCTAAGAAGAAAATTAGCAAGCATACTACAGTTCCGTGGTGGACAGCTGAACTTTCCACTCTGCGCAAAAAAGTACACAAAGCACGCAGAGACTTTCAACGGAGAAGGTACTGGCCTGAACCAGAAGTCACCAGACTAAAAAATATCTATAAAGGCCAGCGGAACGAATACGTAAATACAATTGCAAAACAAAAACTTGCCTCCTGGCAACACTTAGTTCACTCCACAGGAAATTCTGATCCCTGGGGTCTATTATATAAAATTAGCAAAAACAAGTATCACTCTCATGAAGTGTACAACACAGTAGTGAACAACAACACAGAAACCACTAACTGGAATGACTCAGTTAACGCCATCCTGGAACGCTTGCTTCCCCTGGACGATCTCACCACAGAAACTCCAGAACAAATATCTATCAGGAATAGTAACTCAACCTACCACTCCTCATATGCAACAGATCTCTTCACTCTTCCCGAGCTAAAGCTGGCCCTAAGCAAAATAAATATCCATAAATGTCCGGGTTTAGATCTTGTGGAAAATGCTGTAATCATCAAATTTGCTGAAATCTTTCCAGAAATACTTCTAACAATGTACAACAAATGTCTTACTGAGGGGATATTTCCAAATCTCTGGAAGGTAGCTCTGATAAAAATTATTCACAAGCCGGACAAAAATAAATCTGATCCCAAAGCATACAGACCCATCTCTCTTTTGGCAAACCTTGGCAAACTATTTGAAAGACTGTTAGCACCCAGAGTAGCAGATTTAATTGAAGGTCAAAACTTAATGTCTCCATCCCAATTTGGCTTTAAGAAGGGAAAATCCTGTGAAGACGCCTTGGTCTCTTTAGTTAACCACATATCAGCTTCGAGGGCTAAATATGAAATGGCCATATTCATTGACTTCGAGGGAGCTTTCGATTCCCTCTGGTGGGAGAGCGCTCTCAATCGTCTTACCAAAGCCAAGTGCTCTCAGCAACTATTCCAAGTTATTAGAAGCTACTTCCAAAATAGACTCATCCAAGTAATCTCGAAACAGCAGTCTCTCTCAAGGACCATCTCAAGAGGATGCCCCCAGGGATCAGTTCTGGGGCCCCTCTTCTGGAACATAGTTCTGGACAGCTGGCTCACGCAAAAACCTGATAATATCTCTGCCTTCGCCTACGCCGATGATTTGGTTCTTCTAATTCCAGGTCGATCGCGTCTGCAACTAGAACAATCAGCCAATATAATTCTTTCTCAGCTAATCAAGTGGTCAAGTATACATAAACTGCGAATATCTGCCACAAAAACAAAACTGATGGTTTTTAAGGGCAAGTTAGATTACAGAAGACCGCCAAATGTAAAGATAGACGGAAAGCAAATCCCTTTTGTTCCTGAATTAAAACATCTTGGCGTAATTTTAGATGACAGGTTAACCTTCTCCTCTCATATTAATCACCTCGCCTCGAAGATTAAGAAGTTCACTGCAGCAGTTATCCGAATTTCCAAATCGGACTGGGGACTAAACAGGAAGACTCTCTTACTGTATTATACAGCAGTATTCGTACCAATAACAACATATGCTTCGGGAGTCTGGTTTCATAGAGTCGTTAATGTTAAACTCCGTTCCAAGCTCATCTCCATTCAACGGATTATGCTGCTTGCCATGCTCCGGGCCTGCAGGACAGTGTCCTCTGCTGCTCTGCAGGTCCTTGTTGGAGTCTTACCACTAGACCTGCATGTCATCTTCAAAGGACTATGCTATCGTCTAAAGCACGGAGTTCCCGGCGAGATTCTCGGCATCTCATGCAACTTAACTGCTAACATCAAAGACGAGAAACGGAGAATCTGGAATGAACTTATCAGTGTGTGGCAATCACGATGGGATTCCAGTACTACTGGTCAAGTCACCCACTCTTTTGTTCCTGCAGTTACCTTCCCTCTCAACAAGAGCGTCCGCCAATGGTTTTCTCCTAGCCTAACAACATCGTATATACTTACTGGGCACGGATCCATCAACTCCAAACTATTTCAATTTGCCTTGTCTGACACCAATCTCTGCGTGTGTGGTGCTGAGGAAACCTGGACGCACATTCTGTATCGCTGCAACCTGTACCACGATGACAGATCTGCACTACAAGCTGCTGTCAGCAACTTCTCTGAAGGAAATGAAGTGGCGCTGACTGAAAACTCTCAATCGTTCTCAGCTCTACAACAGTTCTGCTCTGCTGTTTTCACTAAAAGAAAGCAACTCTTCTCAAGTTTATCAACATATCAACAACAAGGAACCAACCCAACACCTGCAATGTCTATCGCCTCTTGAAACTGATATCGCCTGCCATCTATTTTTTTTTTTTTTAGCTGGTACCCCAGTTTGGGCAGCTGTGTATATAGGATTAGCTAACACCCATTGATATAGCACTACCTTCAGTGGGTGCGATTTTCGTTCTTCCTTGGACAGGAAAAGACTGCTGTCTTGTGGTTCCTGGGACACAATTAATACTTCTGATTAGTTGCGTGATGTGATTTGCTCTGTGAACATGATACATGTTCATCACACCTATAACATTGTAATTAACACGATTATATGTATATATCATTGTATGTATCATTCATATATTGTATCATATATATATATCATTGTATATATATCTATTATGTTGAGGGTCCTACGGCTCCGGGGATTTCTCCCATCTCCACGTATGTTCTATGTATCGAGTGACAGTACCCTGTCAATGCCATAGGTTTAAAAATAATGTGTGGGTCATGTGGTATGTAGTTTGTTGTGCCCATTGTTCATCCGGCCTGTTGGCCGCCGGGCCCCCAGTGGGACCCGGCGTTACCATACCTAGCGACGGGGACGCCGGCCGGGTGTACCAAGAGACTAATTATACTCTGGCAGGTCCCGCCACTTACTTTCCTGGGATTTCGGTGACGAGGACCTAAAATAAAGGTTGGAGTTATCGGTTTAAGTAAAATTGCATTTAGAAAGCGCTGCGTGGGGTTTTACGCTGAAAGAACTATTTCTAGAGAGCCTAAAAGGTCGGGCAAAATTTGATGTGATTTAAATTTGGACTGTGGGGCAGTCGCTGTACAAGAGAAAGTGTTGGGAGGGGAGGGTGAAGACTGGGGATATGAAATAGGAAGAAGAGGGGTCGGATAGAGAGGTGACCCCCCATTTTCAGTGGGGCATGCCTAGGCCCCACCAGAGAGTCACGTCCTATTACGAGACTCGAACTGGAAAGGTCTCATGGAATTACGATAGGTGAAGTGACGGGGGTGGTGCTGCAACTTCGCTCAAGGGGCACCGCTCATTTCGTTTTCCTCCCCGTCCTCGTGATACAGCAACGTGGCTCTTGTTAATATCTTTATTGCAGGCAGTGATTGGTTACATGATTGCCTGATGCAATAACACCCACAACAGCGACAATGCGAGGGGTTTAACATGAAATAACTAATACAGGAAAAATTACTTAAAACATAAAACGTATAACTACATATTTTACATATAAAATTAATATTAACGTGTGAAATGAAGACACATGAAAAGCGATGAAAAGAGGATGGCAGTCACTCGGTTGAAGACGAAAAATGGTCCCTGATGATTCGTCTTCTGTACGATTTGTCCTCTATGAACTTTTTGTAGTCCACATCCATCTGTTCGACGTTGTGGAGAATCCCCATGGACATTCTCCCTCCTTCCGCGTAAAGCACTCGCCTGTTTCAGTAAAACGCGTCCCCCCCTCCCCTCCTCCTCCCCATTCTCCCCTTTCTTCGGCGAACAGTCGGTCGTATTTTATTCCGACGTGAAATTTTAATGCGCGTGCGGCGGAGTCCTCGATTTAAATAAACATTCCGTTTATATCGGGTCACGGGGAATACAAGAACATTACCATATTTGTGGCACTGACGGACATTTTCGTACACGCAAAGTGCGCGCTCTCTCATTTTGGGGAAAGGTTAACCAGGGTTATTCTACGGAGAAACACTTTATCGTCCGAAGGTGGGGAGGGGGATTGAAAGAAATATTTCTGCAATGACGAAATGGAACCCCCGCTTAAAGTGGCGTTGCAGAAAGGCGACGTCCCAAATTTATTTTCGGAGGTCGTCGGAATAATTAAAAGAGACGCCGATTGTTTCGACAACACCCAGCCGATCTTCGTCCAGCAACCACCAGATGGTACAACTTCTTAATTGAAGAGGTGGTTTTTGATTTTGGAGATTTCAGGGAAAGTAAAAAGAAAGGCCACTCGGGTCAGAGAGAGAGAGAGAGACAGAGAGAGAGAGAGAGAGAGAGAGAGAGAGGAAAAAACAAACATAAAAACCGCATTTAAGAAAAGAAAGAAAGAAAAAAAAACATATTTTAATTTAAAATTGATTAAAATTGAATATAAATAGACAATCGAACTGGCCCCGGATTATATAACGTTTCCGAATTCGACACGAAAGAAACGAGCAGTCAAAGCAAGGGTACAGTAGTACGCGTGTTTCAGTTGACCCCTAACTGATCCCGAAGGAGGGCTTTCGTTCATTTCTCACGACTGCGCACAGAGCAGGAGGCGGGACTGCCCAGTTCCGATTCCACACGGTACGTGGTCCGACATTAAGGAAAACTGAGAAGGCCGCGTTTTTACAACTGTGGAAGATGGGATCGACGGCTTGTCCATCTCTTGTAGGTGGCGTATCAAGTGTTATCAGGTCTGCGCAGTTTAATGTTAAGTCGTGTAGTGCCGAGGCATGCCTTGGAAGTGGCACGTTGAAATCACCAGCAATAATGGTAGGGAGTGCTGGGTTCAGATTAGTAATCAGCCAAGACTGAAACTCAAGTCTGGTGCTTGAAGATGGTACAGAAGGCCTCAAAATTCTCACTTTTACTCGACGCAGATTTTGTACATTTCTAGTAGATTACATAACGACTCCTCCACTCTTTTGTTGGCTCTGCAATTTGCTAAGGGCATTATAGGGAACAGTGGGGAGGAATAGATCGAGGTTTTTATCATCTGACAATCAAGATTCAGTTAAACTGGAATTCTCTTAGGAAGAGCATGGTGTGCAGCGTGTGTAATTTATTTGCCACGTTTTCTTATGTTCTGAAGGAAGTAGGTGACGGGAGGGCGACTATTCTTATCAGCTCTACTCGTTCAATTACTTGCGGGCAACGTAGAGCCCCACTAGGGGCCCTACGGATAAAATCCAGAAGAACATATAAGAGAAAACACTTTTGGCAATCGCGCAGTTTTCATCATTTGGCGATCGCCGCTCCTCACTGGGGCGCCTCCGTAGCCAGGTGGGAAGAAGCAGCAGTGCGTAGCATACGCTTCTTGATTAGACCAGGGTTCGAGCCCGTCACCACCAAATACAGAGAATGTGGAAAGGTTAGGGAATGACCACCGCATATCCCCTGAGCAATATGGCCTAATACTCCAAAAAAACCAACCAAACGAACAAACAAACGAGCTCCTCACTGGCCAGACACCACCTCGTTTCTGTCCATTGCACACAGTTGTGCGCATCACACCTACTACCGACACGGAGTTCAACTAACGTTTAGTTGCCGTCCTACACAACACGTACTAAATGTCCCCGGAGTGACGATGGGTGTACCCGTACGAGTTCAATCGGGGCTGCAGCCAGCCGAAACAACAACCACGCACGATCTGAAGCGGAGGAGCTCGGCTTTTTTTAAGATTTTGCAGCCCACGCGGCAAACATGCAAATGACACGTGAACACGCGCGTCGAAATACGTAGCTACACGCAAACGCGCAATTGACAACTCGCTGCTGGACCCCCCCCCCCCCCCCCGACATCGCAGTTATTCGCTTCTTTTGTGGCGAGATCCCGGGAAGGTGATTGTTCGGGTGCACGAGGAAAACAAAGCGCTTATTAACATCACAATCGAAGGGAGAGAAAGAGAGACTATCGAAGCAGAAACGCATTGTGGCTCGTGGCGCGCGACACTCTCTTGCGTTCAGCCCATTCTTCGCCCGTTTAAGCGTTCTGTTTATTTGGTGGGAAGAATGCATCCTCCCACCCTGCACCACTCGCAGTTTTTCCTTCTCTCTCTCATATCGTGTGCCACGCGACAACGTTTTCGAAAATCGAGCTCGGTTATTACCTTTTCCAGCAAATGCCCCTGTCCCGTGCCCCTGTCGTACAACGCCTCATTTTCTTGATCGTAAACTTCTAATTCTCGTGCACTCCAGAGGTTGTGGAGCCGTCCTTTATTTCACTCGCTTTTTCTGTTCCTCCGTTTGTCGTCCTCGATCACGTGGCTTCTGCGAGGCAACTGATCGTGCTACATCCCGGATCTTACGTTCACGCAATACTCGTTCCCCAGCTCGCGCAAGTAATTGAACGAAAAGTTAATTCATTATCGCATCTTTCTCCCCCCACCCTGACCCCTCGATGATAAATATATCTATATTGCAATCAGCGAAAATAAGGAAATTTTCCACGTATGCCTGATGCAATGCCCATAACAGCAAAAATTCCAGGGGTTTAACAGAGAAACGAACTAAAACTCTAACAACAAAAAAAATAAGTTGTAAACAGATGAAAACAGATTTTTTTTACGATATCAACAAAAAAAAAAAAGGCCGCCGTAGCCTAGTGGTCAGGCGCGCGGGTGTATACGTACACGTGCCTTGAGTGACCGGGGTTCAAGCCCGTGACTGCTGAATACGGTGCTGTTTCTTGTATTCTGTCTATTATTATTATTATTATTATTTATTACAATCAGTTTATTTCTCTTAGGAGAACACCCGGTTACAGCCACAGGCTAGAGGGTGATCATACATATACAACTATGTTACAAAATATACATCTATGTTACAGTTATAAAATACATGAAATACATAATATCTGATTTATAATTATCTGGAATATTTGAGTTATTCATTACTCGCAAAGGCTTTTACTACCGTAAACTGGGAAGAACATAATACCGTGACAATTGAAGCATACCTTCTGCTTAAACACAAGTGGGAGTTTCACCATATTTGCATAAACACAAATATTTACAGCCAAACAACGTACAGCATTTGAAACTACAGGAATGACCGCGATACAGTAAAATAAAAAATTTGAAAGTTCAAATTTCCAGCAGTCGTCTTCTTCTGTGGGGATTACAGTTGTGTAGGTAGGGCAATCCTGACACCTATTTCTTGATGAGGTCGGGTTTCCTAAAGCCCAGTGGCTCGTGTCTGGCCGAACAAGGTGCTGAAACTGTTTCCTTACATCTGTATTTGCGAGTAAGAGTTTCTGAGAACTTCCTTTCTGTGGGATTTGCAATTGCAGAGCTTTTCAGGATTGATGTTGAGGTTGTTGAATAGCTGGATGGTGTTTGCTGGAAAGAATCTGCCGAGGCTATCTAACTGCGTAAATGCCGATTTCAGTTGTGGTTTCTTATCTGCAACTCTTCTTCGTTTTTCGCCGGGTATTTTTATCCACTCTCGGGCTTTCGGTGCGTCCAGTCGTCCCGTTAAAAGCTGAGCGAGGGTAATTATGTTCCTTGACGTGATTATTTGTCTCCAGGGTGTGACCTCTAAATTGGAGTATAGTATAGCTCTTGAGATGGTAAAAGGCTTAGCTGAAATTCTGTTCAGCCATCTCAAGAGTCAGTATTCGAGTCCTAGAAAGGCTTTGATACTGCATTCGCATTCGGGATTTGCATTCGGGAGCTGAAGACCAAATTTGTGCCGCGTATAGGGGAATAGGAGTAACACATCTGTTGATGTATTGCTTCATCAGACCGGGGTCTCTAATACCGGTGAGCTCCTGCCTGGTTGCCCAAAGCGCCGCGTATGTTTTGTTACGGATGTATGCGAAGTGCGGGCGGAAGGTCAGGCCTTCGTCCCACTTGAGTCCAAGATCAATGTGTGACTGTGCCTTTTGGACGAGGATGCCGTTCACAAATATTTCCATTTTGTTTGGCTTTATTTTATTTGCGAAAGTCATTTGTGCCGTCTTTTTTTCGTTCAACTGCAGTCCGATACAATCTAGATACTCTTGAAGTTCTTTTATTTTAGTATTAGCCACTTGGTTGTGGTAGTCAGCTGATTTCTGATCTCCTGAGGTAATAAAAAATTTTATATCATCGGCGTATGCGATGAAGTGCTTCTTGTTCTGGGCTAAGAAGGGTTCGAGGGCTATGGCAAAAAGTGTGGCAGACAATACTCCTCCTTGCGGGACACCTTTATCAACCTCATACGTTGCGTACATGTTTTCGTTTGTCACCGCAATTTGTCTGCGCCGAAGAGTGCTCTTTAATAAATGGAGGGCATGTCCTGTAATGAGAAAGTAGTCCCGCAGAATGACTATGAGAGCTGGGATGGATATGTTATCATACGCGGATGCCACATGGAAAAAGACTACGTCCACCTGCTGCTTGCTGTTTAGTGCTTGCTGGATCCTTAGCAGTGTCCCCATGAGATTGGTGATGGTCGATCTCTGCGGAAGTACTGAGTGCAAGTATTGTGGCCTGTGCTTAAAGCAATGCTCGATGATGGTGTGCAGGATTGTTTTTTCAGAGATTTTTTGCAAAGAACATCCGACAGCGATTGGTCTGAAGTCTTTTACAGATTTTGGGTTTTTTATTTTGGGGATAGGTTTTACAAAATAACTTTTCCAGAGCTTCGGGAAGTTCTCCTCCATCAAAATTCTCTGGAATATGTGTAGTAGAACATCGATGATGTAACAGCTACAGATTTTGATCATAAATAGTGGGAAATTATCTGGCCCAATCGTTGCTTTATTTGGGAGGCTGTTGATTGCACTTTTTAAGTTCTCTCTGCTGATACTGATTTCTTTTAGATGTTCATTGTTAGTGACAATCCGATTACTATTGTTACATTCCTTAAACCCCTTGATTACATCTTGTATCCTGTTATTGTTTGCTTCGCTGTCAATTTGGTTTTCCTTGAGGGGTGTTCCGAAAGTGGCTTCGGTCCATTCCTTAAAGGATGCCTCAGTCATTTTATGCGCGAGGTTTTTTTGCTGACAATTCTTTTGCCTTTTTTTAGTTTTGCTTTAGCCATATCTATGTGTGCCCGTTTCTTCCCCTTCGTGAAACGTGCTCTTTCATGTTTGTACCGGGTGTGGTTCTCTGAATGCCCAGTTCTTTTCCATTTCCTGAACAATTTTTGCTTATTTTTGAAGATTACTTCCAACTGTGAGTTGAACCAGGGCTTTGCCCTGTCTGATAATTTTATTTCCTTAGATGCTCCTTCTTCAGCCATATGCATGAGTGATTGTGAGAGCGCTGATAAGGCATCATCAGTGCCCAAAAGGTATAGGTTTTGCCAATTATATGCCATCAGATGTTTCAGAATGACGTCACTTTTAATATATTTTGATGAGAAAATTATCTTTGTATCGCTTTTTGGATGCGGACCAGTTTGGCGGATGTCCCGGATTCTTCTTAAAGTGGCTTCGCACGTGAGCGGTTGGTGATCCGAAGTGAATTTCATGTAGCTGTTCCTCAACTTTATATCTGGGGTATTGTAGTATATGAGATCTAGGCACTGAGTTCCTCTTGTTGCTGGTGTTTTCAATTGGATCATGTTTAAAGCATTCATTGTATCGTCCAACTCGCTTTTTGCCTCCCGATGTTTTGGTAGTGGCATATTGAGGTCCCCCATTATGATTGTGTCAGTGTTCGTGCTCAGATTTGAGGTGAGCCACGTAAGAAGCTCGGCTCTGTTTTCTTTAGTGTGCTCCGGTGGTAGGTATATTACGCATAATTGCAATTTCCTCGTTTCCGTACCAAGAGTGGCAATGATAGCCTCGAAATTTTCAGATTGCGCCTCGAGTTCTTTGACTACTGAAAATCCTTTCTTGAAAAGAATCATTACACCGCCTCCTCTTTTACCCTCTCTTCCATTTGCGATGCAGTTGTAACAGGAGGAATGTGCAAGGGCGTCCAGGTGTCTGTTATTATGGAGCCATGTTTCAACTAAGCATACGCAGTCATTCTCCGAGTTGAGTAGTAAGGTTTGTAGTGCGTGAAGCTTATTCGATATGCTTCTTACGTTTTGCAAGAAGATAATGATCCGGTTCGAGTCTTTTGCGAGAGAAAAGTTGACTGTTGATTGCTATTGGGCTCTTCGTAGGTTCGCGGTGCTGTTCCTAATTGTGGGCCTTCCAGCCCTTTCTCTGTATGTCTTCACTAGCGTTCCTAATGGCCAGATGTTTCTGTCCAAGAGCCGTCCTTCACTATTTAGTGGGCAGGAGAGTATGAAAGAGGAATATGCAGGATGTCGTCTGCGTATTTGCTTGACCTCTACGTCAATCCCCAATCCTCTGTCGCACATTTCTTTAATAAGATTTGGACCTGTCTGCGGATTGAGTCTTGAGATAAATATCTTTCCTCTGGTTTGTACAGAGGATATGTTAAATCTATCGGCAAGCCTCTGACTGTGTCCCGCAACACGTTTAGTTGTGGTCTCGGTTCTATTGTGCTCATCATTGATTTGATTTGTTTTTTGAACCCTATAGTCCGCGAGATTGTTCTCAAACATGGATTGATTTGTGCGAGAGGGTATCGATGGGGCAGATTCACTCGTCTTGTTCTGCTGCGGTGCCTTCGGTCTAATGGCCGCAATCTGCGCAAAGGTAGGTTGTCTAGTAAACCCAGCATTTATTTCAGTCGTCAATGTGCTCTGGGGGTTGTCATTGGTTGATAGGGAGAGGGGACTAGCTTTGACGAGGTCTATTCTTGTTTCTGGCCTAGTCGTGTAGTCTTTCTCTGTGGAGATTTCAGATCCTGACACTCTTAGACGCAGTAGTGACTCGCCTCCCTCATTTTTAAAGTTATTATTCCTATCATTCCTTGCTTTTCCCTTCGTATCCCTCTGTAATTTGGATGTCTGCGTATGCTGATCTGTTCGTGCCCTATCCGCATCCTTGTATTGGGCCCTATTTTCTTGTTTTTTCATAGCTAGTACAGCAGTGTCAATTCTTCTATCCATTAGTTGTAACTGCGCTAATAGTGTGTTCAGTTTTTCTTCTAATAACTTTTGACTTCTGCTGATTTTAATGTTTTGCTCCCTTAGCTCATTGTTCTCCTCTTGGATCTCCCGTAGGGCCCTGTACATCGGAGAGAGGAGCTCTGTTAAGTAATATTCGTGATTACTTGTGTAGGGTCCCGAGCCGCAGTGTTGTTTTTTCCCAGTTCCATTGTAATGAGGGCTTTCTGCAACACGCTGTACAACTAAGTTTGACATTTTTTCAGTGTCTTGGGTTCCGCTAAGAAGTCTCCGATGTTCGCAGTCATCTCGACATGCGTCGCACCCGAGGATTTCCGTTATCGAGTCGCCAATGACATTAATTGGTTCTTCGGGTGTCCCAGAGCAGATACCTTGAGAGGAGTCCGTAGGCTCGCGTTCGCTGCAGGCGTCATCGCCCGACTCGCCTTCGCTAGACTCTTCTTTAGATGGCTTATTTACCTGTTCACCCCCATCGTTCCCTTTCTTGGATTTACAAGTTAGACAAAGAAATTTCTTCTTTCTAGATCGATTAAGTCGAGCTATGTCCACCGAGGAGCAACATCTTCCAATAACCGCCTTGCATCCGCTGCATTTAATAGCGCATTTGCTCACTTTTTGGCATATTTGATTACAAATTTGATCAGTTGCTTCTGATCCCTGTTTTTCCATATTTTGTAATCCAGACATGTGTTTCCCTTTAGCTTTTAAGGTCGCTCTTTCCCTAAGGGCAAAAGAAGTATAGTGAGCTACTGTAAATTTACTAAAGCCTTTCTGCCCACCTATTAAGGGGAAGTACAGCAGGAGGTATGACCTTGTAGTGATTTCGAAAGACTCTACCCTCGGTAAGCGGACACGTTGCAAATATAGAACTAGAAAATGTCCGATCAGGTATTCGCAGATTTAATCTTTAGAAATCATATTTACCTGCATGCTTTAGTCTTCTGTTCATACTTGTTTCAGAAGCTGGAGAAGAGAGCTACCCACTGATATGAAATACACCTAGTTTAACACTTTTAATTCATACTAAATTAAGGTAAAAAGCGGAGCACATAATTCCTCAGTTAGTCAACTTCCGCCACCTAGCGGTTCCTTCAATCTTGTGAACTCCTCTGACCGTTTGGTCGTCCCGGAGTATAAAGAGAAAATTTATTTTATTTAAACCAATTAAGGAAAAATAGTGACAGTCACTCGGTTGAGATGAGAGCTGCTCCATGATGATCCGTCTTCTATACACTTTGTCCTCAATGAATTTCTTCTAGTCAGCATCCATATCTTGGGCGTTTTGGAGCATCTCCATTGGCAGGAATCTTTGGCCCTTCCTGAGCCTCCACGCCACGGACTGTAAAGAAGAGAGGACCCTTAAGGGTCTCGGGGGGATTCTCCAACTACAAATCTGCCAAAAATTTGGCGTGTTGATTTCACCCACTATTATTTTAATGGTGACGAGTAAGCGGAGGGTGAAGATCCGTTCTGAGACTTTTCTGTAGTTTAGAAGTTTGGTCATTTCTGAAGTATGTGTGAGGGGTGAAAGCGTGTGCGTGAAGAGCACCCACCGAAGAAGCCAGTACTCATCAGATGATATGGTTTTTGGCAAGGTTTTTGCCGACGCCCAGATTTCAGAACCGTACGTGATGACTGGCTGAAGAAACCGGTAAATATATAGAAGGGTGAACTGAGACTCTGTGACATGAAGGAGGTATTGTTTGGCAAGCCATATGAATCGGGAGACTTTGTTGTGGATATCTGCGACATGGTGTTTAAAGCTGAGCTTAGGGTCAAGGATGACCCCGACATCTCTGTGTTTGGTTACTGGAGGGATGGAGGTTCCATGGATTTTCAGGTTTAGTTCAGTTGAGTGTGATTTGAGCGAGAACACCATTTGTGCAGATTTATTTGGGTTAATCTGGAGAGAGAACTGTGCTAAGTACGTAACAAGGGATTTTAGACTGTTGTTGATGGTGTCGGAAACAGTCTCAAGTTGATTGGTCCGATAGAGGAGCTTCAAATCATCTGCATAGCTGAGAAAATCAGTTTCCTGACACAGGAATGGGTGGATGGCAGCAATAAAGAGGAGCCTCGAAAGAATTCCACCCTAGGGAACGAACACCTACACTGAGTTTCCTAGTGAAGGATTTTTTTATTCACCGTCAAGTGAAGAACCCTGGTTGTAAGAAGTGATTTTAAGAATCCGAGGATATTTCCTTTAATCTGGTATCCCTCCTCAGAAAGCTGAAGGAATGGATGGACGTCAATGCAGTTGAAGGCAGACTAGATATCTAAATACACAATTGCCATCTCCTCCCTGTCTTGTAGAGACTCTAGAATGGTATTACTGGTTGCCAGCAGGTTGGTGATGGTGGACCTGCATTTCAGTGCATAACGGATAAATTGTGAATTACATGAGGAGAACTTGGTGGTTAAGATGAGAAGGCACTCCATAACTTTGAGGATGCATGACGCTTTCATAATTGGCCTGAATTGTGGTAACGCCACTTGTTTTTGGGATTGATCGCCTCTCCCTACCTTTGATAGTGGGGCAAGCTCGGTTTCAGCCAAGATGAGGGAGGGTCGCTTTCCGCTTTCACAGATGGTCCCCACCTCCCTCCCCGCTCCAGTGGAACCCACTCCCCCCCCCCCAGGGCTGCGCAGCTACTCGATGTTCCGTCGAAGTTACGTTGCCGTAATTTCGATGACCTTCGAACCCTCCGGGCGATGCCAAGGAAACTTCGTTCCGCTCTCCTTCCACCCGGCGAATCACGCACGGAATTAAAGAGGACTCCGCGACGACATCGCTTGACATGGAACATTGCCCCGAGACAGCTCGCGGGCATTAATGCCGCGCGTGCTGATATTGTGGACTTTATGTTTGCCTTCCGCGTCGGGATTAAATGGGAATATCCGCAGGTCGCCTGAGTTCAATTGCACTTTCTCGGTTCTCATTTCTAGAGGCGTTTTGAACAAAAGGGAACCGAGGGGACGGCGTGTGATTCGGAAACGAAGCCATTGTGTGCCCGAATTACTCAGCAGCCCCTTCGACCCTTGTCCGCCCGTTCTGGAGGGTCCGATGCTTAACTGAAAGCGCATTGCGGGCACTGCCCCGGTGATTACGTTGCGAAAAAATTCGTCGCAAATAACCGAATAGAAAGTGGTTTTGCAGTGGAAGACATTTTTGGGATTAACATTTTGGGATTGGCATTTCGGAAATAGTTTTGAATTCACAAAGCGCCACAATTTTTATTATTATAATTAAAATCAGTTTATTTCCCAAGAAACCTTGGGTCACCCCGGGACGGCTCTGTGCCAGAAGGGTGCGAATATTTACAGACTAAGGGGCGAGGAACGCATATACAATTAACAACTGTACATGCGTGCTCGACCCGAGATATTTACAGGATTAAATATACAATAATGTACAAAATAAGCAGTAACATACAAAATATATGATTGCATGAAGACAAAAGGTCTTTGTCATATACAAATAGGCAAGTTAAAAAAAAAAAAAACGTCTGTCCAGGAGCAGGTGAGTATTATAAGTTCATAATCTGGTAGCAGTTCTTGAAGGTTTCCTTCCTGTAGGGCTTGTCTGCACAGAACCTATCAGGGTGGATCCTAAATTTATTATTATTATTATCATCAGTTTATTCAAGAAACACCCCTGTACAGAAATTTTCTAGGAAGGTGGCGCATACATACATCCAAATACACTTATTAGAGTGTAACATAGGATTAAATATCAGCAAATACATAAGATATATAAACATAGAGGAAGAATTACTTACATACAGAAATCATGCATTCACAGAAAAATTACAAAACAATATATGTACATAGAAAAATTACAAAAGTACAAAACAATGTACATACATAGAAAAATGATGACATCGTCATTTACACTATGAATTGGTCCTCATTTTTATTCTGTGAACAAAAGGAATACCCTCAGTCCTATAAGAGTCTTTTGGAAACACAATATATAGTTCATTTAAGATTTTTATCAGTTCGAGAGCACTTGAAGTCTTTCTTCAATTACGTTCTTCATCGTATTTGTAGTTTCGTATACAGATCCGCTGCAATGAGCTTCCTCTAAGTTTTCTCGTGGCCGTACCTGTCCGGGTCTATTTTGAGGTCTCTAAACAGCTCCAGAGTATTATTATTATTATTATTATTAAATCTGTTTATTGCTCTGCCAAAGAGCCACCCCCTGGACAGCTAGAAGCTAGGGGGTGATATTACACACAGAGTTTAAGACAGGGACATGTGCCTGGCGGTTACATGGGGCCCATGTATGCTTAACCCGACAGGTACAGAACTTAGTGTTCATTATTTTACATAATTGAAAGAATTAAAGGATATTATTTTCTCAAAAGTGCTATAAATTACAAAAGCATGAGAGAAATGTAGAAAATATAGAGAAATGAGGCAGTCCTTCACCGGTTGTTGCACGTGGTATCTCTTCAATTCTTCAATCTTGAACGTAGTAGTGCAGCCAGGCGTCTTTGGAGTAGTAGATTCTAAGGAAGAGAGGACCAGTGATGTTCACTTTATTTTCCTTTCGCCTATCTTTAACGGGATATATTGTGGTGGCATTTTCCTTCTGGTGGCGTCTCATAAGTGTACGTTTGCATATGTGTCCTTTAGCTTCTGACGTCTGTATGTATGTATGCTGCTCGCAGAATCTATCCAGGTCGATGGCTAGATTGTTCATCAAATCTACCGTGTTTCCTGGGAACATGCGTCTCAATCCTTTCAGGTTGTTCAAACTGATTGTGAGTGGGAGCCTTGGGTCCATTTGATTCCTTCCAGCAATGCGGGGAGTTTTTATTAAATCAGTAATTTCAGGGGCGTCGAGTCGTCTTGTGATTAGTCTGGCAAGTGTAAGAAGGTTTGCTGCCACAATCTGTTGTTTCCATGGGGTGACTTCCAGATTTATGTAGAACTGATCCCTAGAAATGGTGTATTCGTTGCCCGTCCGCCAGTTGAGCCATTTCAGGAGCCAGTATTCCAGGCTGAGGAACTTGTTGAAGTGTGTTGTGAGAGCAGAGGACCAAATGGTTGCGGCATAGAGAGGTATAGGATAGACACATCGGACAACATATTTCTTTACCAGGTCGGCGTCAAGAATTCCCGTTAGTTCCTGGCGGATCGCCCACATAGCGGAGTACATTTTTGTTTTTGTGTTCAGGAGGTGAGCCTGGAATGTCAGCCCCTCATTCCACACTAATCCGAGATCTTTGTGTGTTTTGACTTTCTGAATGGGTGATCCATTGATGGTAAGATTAATGTCATTGCGTGACTTCTTCCAGGTGAAGGACATTTGAGCTGTCTTTGTTTGGTTAATCTGTAGTCCGATGGAAGCCAAATATTGTTGAAGGTTATGTATGGTTTTATTTGCCTGCAAGGTAGTGCTACGAACCTGAGTTTGGTCAGAAGATTTGATATAAATTTTCAGGTCATCGGCGTATGATTGGAAGTCAGTTTGGGATGCAAGGAAGAGCTCCAGCGCTGCGGCAAATACGGTTGCGGGACACCCCTATTAGTAATGCAAGTTGTCTGAAATCTGCGATGTGATATGATGAGATGTCTATGCTCCAGGATTGATTTAATGATACGGAGAATCCTTCCAGTGATGTTAAAGTACTGCTGGAGAATGGTGATTAGAGCTGTTATATCTATTTTGTCATAGGCCGCTTTTATGTCAAAGCAAATAACATCAAGCTGTGCCCTGTTGTTGAGGGCTTTCTGGATTCTGGTAAGGGTGTCTAGGAGGTTGCTGTTAGTAGATCTCCCCTTAATCACAGTGTGGAGGTGCGGAGGCCTGTGATTGAAACAGTGGTCTGCAATGGTGGGCTGGATTGCTTTTCAAATATCTTTAGGAACCCACAGCCGATGGCAATCGTCCGGAAATCTTGAGACCGCTTGGGGTCTCTGCATTTAGGGACTGGCCGCACAAAGTATGTGTTCCAGATATTTTGAATCTCCCCACTTTCTAAGATTTTGTTAAAAATATGGACTAGTGGGTCTATAATATATGTACTGCAGATTTTGATTAGAAACAGATGAAACCGGTCGGGACCCACAACAGCTTTCAGTGGAAGTTTTTTGATGATCTCCATCAGATGGTTTCGGGTTATGGTTATGAGTGATATTGGAGGTTTGAAGGGAGGGCCAAAAAGTGTAACAGGGGGTGGAGCATGTGACTGGTCGGTCTGTTGAAAAGTAAGCTCAGTCCATTCTTTAAATATTTCTTCCTTCATATTGATTTGCTTATGGCTCTGTTTCTGGAGTCTTTTAGATCTTTTCAGCTTATCCAGGGCAAAATGGTTGCAGACAAGTCGTTTTTGTCTTAAGAAGAGAGCCCTTGCCTTCTTATAGGCGCTGAAGTTTTCGGCGTCAGCTGATTTTCTCCATCGTCTGTAAGCCTTCTGTTTCTGGAGAAAAGTTTGCTTGATTGTTTGATTAAACCATACAGAGGTTCTGGAGGTGATGCGTATTTCTTTTGCAGCTCCCTCTTTGGCTGTTCCATAAATAAATAAATAAATAAATAAATCTTTATTGTGAAGTAGATTTACAGCACAATATCCCATCACGGCGACGAGCGCCAGGGGTTCACATATAGATAACTTATGTACAAATTCAAATGGCTACAAAATACAGCGAACACATACAAAAGGCTACAAAATACAGATTACAAATGCAAAAGAAATACAAATACATCATAAAAGAAGGAGCTGACTACAAATACAGAAAAACAAATTCAACTTGGCAGTGATTCAGGTTTCAAGAGCTTTGATAAAGTTGTGTCTGTCCTTCTTTTTGCTTATTATGGTGTCGATGTCGGCGTCCACACGGTTGAGGGCAGCGAGCATCTGCTTGGGCAGAAATCTTTCGGTGAGTACAAGCCTGTTGTGGTGAGCCACAAGTGCTGGTACCGACCTTAGGCTTGGCTGTGGAATCCTCCAAGAGCAAGCATTCCAAATATTTGGAGATGATATTTGGCCTGAGATGAGTTTGGCTGTGAAGACCAGCCTCTTTTCAACGATTAGGAACTTCAACCTCGGGATGTCGAGTGCTTGTGCCATCATGGTAGTTGTGGTAGCGGGAGGTAGCCGAAGCTTGTTATTCGCCCATTTCAGTAGCCAGTATTCAGCAGTGTAAACCCGCTTAAGGTTTGTATGTGCAGCAGAGGCCCATATTTCTGCACCATAGAGAATGGCAGGGTAGACGGTGGAGGTGATGAACCTTTTAACAGTGGCAGGATGTCGGACGTGTAGCAGCTGCTGCTTTGAGATCCACCGTAGACGAGAAAATCTGGTACTGAGTTTGTCGATCTGGTTGACAAAGGACATCTTTTGGTCGAACAGAACGCCAAGGTCTGTGTGCGAGGGTACGTTTGGTATTCGTACCCCTGCGAGTGAAACGTTGAGTACTGTCGGCATGGATTTAAGGGAGAATATAACCTGAGCAGACTTCAGAGGGTTGATTTTTAGATTGAAGTTTGCCAGGTACAATTATAGATCCTTAAGTTGGGAATTGATCCTGTTGCTGAGCTGGGCGGGGTTGTCGCCAGGGTTAATTGGAGTCAGCAGTTTGAAGTCATCGGCATAGCATAGGAAACCATTCGTTGAGGCAATAATGCTCTTCGGCTAGGTGGCTTAGGGCTACATCAGGAGGTACAGTGAATAGGTGTGTCCAGTTGAATTCTCTGAGACGTCTGAGGATGATTTCTGGTTTCAGGAATTTAGTAGAAAAGGTGAGTTCTCTCTCAGGTTGGTTTTCTTTTCTGGGCAAGTGATGATTGTGATTTTTTTGTAAGGCGATTTCACATGTGATAGGATTGTGGTCAGAGTAGGATTTAAAAGAAGAGGTGATCATAGATATGCTGTCAAGATTATGGAATACGAGGTCGAGTGTGCTATTACCTCTGGTTGGGCTGGTAATACTTTGTACGAGGCCCAGGGCAACAAATATGGCGTCCAGTTCTTTCTTGGCTTCTTCATGGCGTGGTGTAGGCATGTTGAAGTCCCCGGTCACTATGGTTTTGAGGTTTGTTTCTAAGTTTGTAGCTATCCAGTTGTGTAGCTCCACTCTTGAATCTTCAGTATGATCTGGGGGAAAATATATTACACAGACTTGAATCTGGGTATCCTTGAACGATAACACTGTGGAAAGAGATTCAAAGTTAGATGTTTGGCTGGTTTTAGTTTTAGTGGGTTGAAAATGTTCTCTGAACACCAGTGCGACTCCACCTCCTCTTCTGTCGTCTATGGAATTCTCGAGAGATCTTGGCAGGAAACATCCGCTTTAATCCGTCCGTGTGGTGGAGAGCGCTTCGGAGACTATGAGGGTTGTGGAGGCGGGCTCCAGGGCGGGGCCTAACTACAAGATTTTCAATTTGAGGGGCATCTAAACTCCCAGTGAGACGTTGTGCCAGAGTGCAGATGTTACGTATTGTGATCATCTGAATCCACGGAGCTGTGTTCAAGTTTGCGTACAGTATGGATTTCGAAATTGTGAAGGGCTTCCCGGCGATCCTATTTAACCACCGGAGCAACCAGTATTCCAGGCTGAGAAATTTCCTGATATAAGTATTTGGAGCAGAGGACCAAATTGTCGAAGCATATAAGGATACAGGAACGATACATCTTTGGATATATTGGGTCACTAGCTGCTGGTTTCGAATCCCAGTTATTTCCTGTCTTACAGCCCATATGGCAGCGAGAGTTTTTGTTCTCGTGTTCTGAAAGTGCCTTTGGAAGGTAAGGCCCTCGTCCCACGTCACTCCTAGGTCGGTGTATGAGTTGACTTTCTTCACCTGTGCTCCATTAATAGATAATTTGATTTCATTTTTTATCTTCTTATTAGTTATTGTTAGTTGTGCTGACTTGTCTGAGTTTAGCCATAAACCGATTTTACGTAGGTATGTCTCCAGTCATTCAGCTTAACGTTGGCATGGAAATTGACGTCGGACACCACAGATCCTTCGTTAGAAACAACAAAATACTTAATATCATCGGCGTAGGAAATAAAATTCTCATTTCGCGCCAGAAAAGGCTCTAGGGCGGCAGCAAACAGCACAGCTGATAAAACTCCTCGCTGAGGGATGTCCCAAATGAGGGTGTATTCTTCACGGAATTCTTGGTGTTGTACAATTAGGTGGGTTGGCTACAAACTGTTCTTGATGGTCTATAATAGTTTCCTTCGATGCGAAAATAGTCTTTCAATACATTTTAAAGCGCAGGAAACGACACATTATCGAAAGCTGCCTTTATATCAAGGAATATGATGTCAAGTTCGGCATTTTTCAGTTAATGCGTGCTGCATTCTGAAGAAAGTCTCCAACAGATTAGTAGTAGTGGATCGTCTTGGTACTATGGTATGGAGGTGGGGTGGCCTGTGCGCAAAACACTGTTGGGTTAAAGCAGGAAGGATGGCTTTCTCAAAAAGCTTTAAAAGAGAACAACTGATGGATATAGGCCGAAAGTCTGAAGAAGCCTTAGGATTCTTCTTTTTTGGCACCGGTCGCACAAAGTACTGATTCCATCTCTCGGGGAGGATTCCATCTCTCAAGATGTTTTGGAAAATGTGCAACAGCACATCAACAATATAGGCACTGCATATTTTTATAATAAAGATGTGAAACCCCTCGGGGCCAATCGTAGATTTGGTAGGCAAGGAATTGATGGCATTGATGAGATCTTCTCTAGAAATCGTGACTGTGGATAAAGCATTCTCACAAACGCCTCCTCTCACTAAAATATGTTGTGCCATATTCTCCAGCTGATATCCTTGGGCATTTTTTGCTTTACCTTCAACTGGCAGCCTTTCAAAGCACTCCTTAGCCCAGTGTCCGAATGTGGTTTCTTCCATTTCAAATTTAGCGGCCTTTTTGCTTACGATTCTTTTCGAATGTCGAAGCTTTCTTATAACCTCTTCGTAGCGTGAATGTCGTTTCTTTTTCAAGAAAATGGCTCTTTTTTTCTTGTAGTCCGTGAAGTCTTCATTCAATCCTGATTTTTTCCATCTCCTATAAGCCTTTTGCTTGGCCACAAACGCCTGTTTTAAATATTCGTTGAACCACGGTTTACTTTTGTCCGTGACCCTTACCTCTTTTGAGGCACCCAAGTCAGCAATAAATAGGAGCTCTTTCTCTATCAAGTTGGCAGCTTCTTCCACCGGTTTATTGTATAGAGCATTCCAGTTGTAGGTCTTGAGATGTTTTAAAATAATCTCAGGTCTAATGAACTTAAGAGAGTAAATCTTCTTGGTTTGACGAGTTTGCTCATCGATGCGTTGCTCACCTGCACTATTAGTTAGGGGAATTTCACAACATATTGGGTTGTGATCTGACTGGAATTTAGTTTGAGGGGTGACATTTTTGATGTTTATCAGATTATGATATAATAAATCTAAATGCTGCTCTCCCCTAGTCGGAAGCGTATCAAGTAGGGTCAGTCCTAAGGTTTGGAGGGTTGCATCAAGGTATTCTTTAGCTTGATCGTGTCTTGGGCTAGGCATATTAAAGTCGCCAGTTACAATCATGGGAATATCTGTGCCAAGATTCTCTGAAATCCATACAAGAGCTCGGTCCTGGTGTCAGCAGTGTGTTCCGGCGGAAGATAGATAAGGCAGACTTGGATTTCTTGAGCCTTCCTCGTGAAAGACGCGGATATGGCTTCAAAGTGTTCAGACTGACTTTGTTTAATTCTTATAGGATGTAAACTTTCATGATAAAGGATCGCAACTCCTCCACCCCGCTTATCTATTCTGTTGTTCCCAATAAATCTGTAACTTCAAATAGAGATATATACAGTTAAACCCAGTATTTATTAAATAAAATAATTAAAAGTACAAAAGTACAAAACCAGTAGCTTTCGGAACACGTGTCCCTTTATCAACTGACAAAAATTTTTTTAAATACATTACAAGCAAAGTGGCACGTTAGTCATTGTTGTAGCACGGACGTGTGCTGCCTTACGCCAGTGATCATCCATCAATAAAACCGTTGTCTCTAGGATGGGATGTATACGCATGCCTTTCTGGCGATTTAATGCCTTAGGGTTGTTTATTATGTTTAGTGACTCTAGCCATAGGCGGTGGCGAAAGTGTCGCGCGTGGTCCACTATCTCAAAGTCGCGCTTGGGGTCAAGATCGTGGTTGGTAGCCCAAAAATGTTCTGCAAGCACGGACTGGTCAGTTTCGGCAAGCCGGATTGCTCTGTCGTGTTCCGTGAGGCGATCCTGGAGACGTCTCGATGTCTCACCTACGTAGCAACTGTTACAGGCCCTACAGGTGATACGGTACACCACATTGCTGCGTAAGACAGGTGTGACAGGGGTCTTCACATTGGAGACAAGTGAACGCAGGTTCCTACCTGGTAATTGCACACATTTGATGTTGTAACTTCTCAGGATCTTCGAGATACGTCCTGACACTCCTGGATAGTACGGAATGTAGGCGGACGATATGCCGACTTGCTTCGGAGGTCTTGGGTTGGAAGTAAGTTCTTGTGCCTGTAACAAGCATCTGTTTAGTACATGGGATGGATAACCGCATCTGGTTAGGTCCGCCTTCACACGGGAGATCTCGTTACGTCTAATTGTGTCGGTGCTGGAATGGCTCCAGGCCCTGGAGAACAGGGTGCGGGCAGTGCTATTGAGATGGCTTGAAGCGTGGCCGGACCCGTAGTTGGTGAATTGACCGCACCACATGGGTTTGCGGTATACTGAGGTCTCTAGACGTGGGCCTACGCGATGCACTAGCACGTCTAGAAACGGGAGCGAACCGTCCACCTCTGATTCCACGGTAAACTTTATGAAATTGGATAAAGACCTCCGAAGCAAGTCGGCATATCGTCCGCCTACATTCCGTACTATCCAGGAGTGTCAGAACGTATCTCGAAGATCCTGAGAAGTTACAACATCAAATGTGTGCAATTACCAGGTAGGAACCTGCGTTCACTTGTCTCCAATGTGAAGACCCCTGTCACACCTGTCTTACGCAGCAATGTGGTGTACCGTATCACCTGTAGGGCCTGTAACAGTTGCTACGTAGGTGAGACATCGAGACGTCTCCAGGATCGCCTCACGGAACACGACAGAGCAATCCGGCTTGCCGAAACTGACCAGTCCGTGCTTGCAGAACATTTTTGGGCTACCAACCACGATCTTGACCCCAAGCGCGACTTTGAGATAGTGGACCACGCGCGACACTTTCGCCACCGCCTATGGCTAGAGTCACTAAACATAATAAACAACCCTAAGGCATTAAATCGCCAGAAAGGCATGCGTATACATCCCATCCTAGAGACAACGGTTTTATTGATGGATGATCACTGGCGTAAGGCAGCACACGTCCGTGCTACAACAATGACTAACGTGCCACTTTGCTTGTAATGTATTTAAAAAAAAAAATTTTTGTCAGTTGATAAAGGGACACGTGTTCCGAAAGCTACTGGTTTTGTACTTTTGTACTTTTAATTATTTTATTTAATAAATACTGGGTTTAACTGTATATATCTGTATTTGAAACTATGGACCCCAGTACTCCAGGTCCATTTGTCACTAAATCTGTAACTGGAGGATTGTACCAGCAGATCCAGTCGCCTGTTATAATTTAGCCAAGTCTCCACTATACACATAAAGTCATATTCTTCAAGGAGTAGGCAAGTCTGCAATGTGTGCAGTTTGTTAAAAACACTTCTAACGTTCTGAATAAAAAAGCAAATGGTCTGGCCTTCTCCAGAAGGGGCATTCCGTTGCTTTAGTGGCTATATAGGTTGATACGTACTACTGGTTCTCTGCACGTATGCGGTGTTCTTTTCTCGATATCTTTTAACTAATGCACCCACTGGCCAGTTGTTGTCTTCAAGGATAAGATTTAGGTCATCAGGGGAGCATGTGAGCAAAAATGACGCATAAGAAGGATGCCTTGTTTTCAGCTGTCTTACTTCTGTGTGGACTCCGAATCCTTGAGTAAACATGGCCTTTATGTCATTCGGCTGCGTGTTCGGGGCAAGCCTAGTAACAAAGACTTTCTCTCGGGTTCGAAAAGAATTGGCTGGAAACATGTTCCTCAGGGAATCAATGCTTGACAGCGTAAGACGTAGAGGGAGACAGGAGTCGGGATGCTCCCCTCTTGCCCTCCTCGGGACAGAGATTAATGTGGATACCGATGGAGCATAAATTCGCCCCGTGTAAGCCGAGCAAGCGTGAGGACATTTTTTGTCACGATGATATGTCTCCAGGGAGTGGTGCCCAGATTTGCTTGTAGGATAGATCTGGAGATAGTTAGGGGGTGGCCTACCACCCTGTTCATCCATCTAAGCAACCAGTACTCTAAACTGAGATACTTCTGAAGGTATGAGGCAGGGGCAGATGACCAAATTTCTGAAGCATAGAGAGGAATCGGCGTAATACACCTCAGGATGTGCCGAACAAGCAGCGCTGGCTCATGCACACCAACAAGCTCTTGATGCACTGCCCAAAGAGCAGCGTACGTCTTCTGCCTTATCCTGGCAAAGTGAGGCTGAAATGTGAGCCCAACGTCCCAGGTGAGGCCAAGATCAGTATGAGAGGTCACCTTTTGCAATTTAACGCGAACACGACAATAATCGCTGGGGATTAAAAGTGCAATCGTTTAATTAACGCGTAAGTTTATTACAACGACTGTGCCATCCCCCTCCACGAATCCCAGTATTTATTCAGAAGGGGACGCACTCTCGGTGAGCAAATTCTAACCAAAAACGATCGTGGAAAATTCCCTCCAACAAAAATCGTGGTTCTACCGAAGGAACGGTGTCCGTACTCTCAACGGTCTTTGGGCTTTTGTTTTTTAGGCGAGCTCCCTAT
This sequence comes from Mastigoproctus giganteus, assembly GCF_048544385.1. Lineage (NCBI taxonomy): Eukaryota > Metazoa > Arthropoda > Arachnida > Uropygi > Thelyphonidae > Mastigoproctus > Mastigoproctus giganteus. The sequence goes on from NC_143577.1 coordinate 258,257,514, forward strand.
GCGCAGACGTCTGTTGTCTTCGCCATATCCATCCGTCTGTCTGTCCGTCCGCATGTAGAAACTAGACATCCGGTGGACGCATTTTCGTAAAATTTTGTATTTATTTCTTTTAGAAAGATTTCAGCCATCCCTCAATTCACTTTTATTCCCTTTTTCTCCTACTGTTCCTTGTGAAAAAAAGTAAATGCACTTTTCACACTGCCTGCTAGCCTTAGACAGTCAATTCATGCTTCGCGGGGATTTCTGCGTAAGATTCGTAAACGTGGTGTCACTTGTGAACAGACATACAGAGAGAGAGAGAGACTTAAAAGTATACGGGAGAAGAGTAATAAATATTATACAGCCGTATTTCAACCGAACAGTTAAGTCTCGAGAATACAGTTTTATTAAATGTTCTACAAAATTATAGCTCATTAATTAATTGGTTAAAAGATTTCTTCATTTACTTTTCGTTTGTGTTAATCGCAGAAATTGGAAAACATCGATTAATTTTAAGAAAACGTGGGATGCGCCTGAAATGCAACGCACTGCGCACATTAATGGAAGGGTGTTGTCGGATGCTCACACATTCTTACTTAATAAGAAAAAGTCGATCGATATCACATTTCCAGCAGCGCTGGTCCCTGCAAAGCTTTCAACAGACGCGAGGGAAACTGTATTTCGCGTATTACTGTACAACGAAAAGTAGGATGGAGGCCAGTGTACGTTCTTCTGCTCTCCTTGAGAAAATATCGGGTCCAATTAATGTTTATTTATTTTGACGTATAATATACACAACACGCATGCGCCCAGTTAGAGCGTATAACAGAGCAGAAAGCAGAACAAAGATTGCGCAAAACATAAAAATAAAAAGTAGAATAACACACTTTGTACAATGAGAGTTCTTCAAACGGGAAGAGTCCAATGCCACGAAGAACCCACACACACACGAATTAATGAGGACATCTTTAGCCCAGAACTCATCGGTCAACCAGTCAACGTACTCCGAATAGTTCTGTGACACTGTTTCTTGTTCACAGCCATATCCAAGTCAAACTTGTTCATGAGTGCCAATGTTCTTTTGAAGAAGGAGTTCCTCGATATTTCTCATCTAGAGTTACTGATGTGGAATGTTCGTCAGTCTGGTAGCCACCGCTGGAACGTGAAGGGCAATATGGCATAGAAGGTCCGGCAGGAAGGTTGAACCAGTGAAGATATGCCACTACTACTACTAGCCCACTGACTGTTCAGGGGGTGAACCCAAGGTTAATAAACAGATGATGATAATAATAATAAACATTTATTTTTGAATCGCGATATTTCACGGTGGCCCGTTTGAATCGCAAATATTTTTCATTTACTTTTTGTTGTCGATAAACGAATTTATAATAACAATAATGCCAGGAGGAAAATGGCCCCACGCCATGGTGGGCCAATGTTCATTGGAACGATTTCGTCTGCAGAAGGCGGACACGGTTTTAATTAATTCAGCCTGGAGAGGGATCTTCGCGATTTCTCGTAATGAAGACGCATCGGAGAGAGAGAGAGAGAGAGAGACGGATGTTTGGTGCTCAGACGCAGCTGTCGTCCTGCTGCAGGCACCGAGTAAGGGTGCGAGGATGAATAATTGAGTTGGCGCTGCCCCGCGTGATGGAACGGAGCGTAATGACACGAGTTCGAACAAACGGATCGGGGGATGCGCCGCTGCCTTTAGCGTGACCAAAAACACAACAGTGCGCGTGCAATTAACCTTCACCACACTTATGGCGTGCAGCGCAGTTCACGCCAGGCCGGAAATGTTGTTTCGGTACGCGGTGGGTTCGAATCCAGGTGCACACGGAGGGGAAGAGAGGAGAAGACGCCTCTTTGTTGGGGAGGAGGGAGGGGGAACAGGACTTTTTCTTTGTGTTCGGAACAAAGCGAAGAGTGAGCGCTGTGGACGATTCCATTTACGCTCCCGGGGTGGGGAAGGAATAAGAAACGGAGCGGACACGTGGCTTTCTTCGTGCTGTTTTTTTGGCATTTTTAAATCGATATTGCGATCTTTAGAAACCGCTCCACCCGGAACAGCGGGTGGATGCATGTTCATTTTGGTGCGTGCGAAATTGCTACACTCGAAATAATGACAGAAAAGCAAAAGATTCTCCACGTGGACGGGGGGGGGGGACGCTCTTCTGAGGGCGTCCATTTCTCAGCGGGTAATTTCGGACTTTTTGGTCTTCGTCGATGTCTCCGGATTAAATTTACAACCGATGCGAACGGGTCGGACGGGAGCAGTGGGTTTTGAGGGGTCGGGGAAGTCGCAACCCGCCTTTTCTACATCGTCGCGCATTCTGGTCTCGGAAACGACATTATCGGAGGTCAAATTGAAGAAAGCCTTTTGACGAAGCTTCGAGTTGCCCTCAGAAAAAAAGAAAGTCGAAACGCCTTTTCCCCCATCCCCGGAATGCATTCTTTTTATTATTTATTATTTTTTAGCTAATGTGGTGCAAGGAAGCCCAAGGCCTTCATGATGCCAAATAAATTGAGTTAGCCTGAGAGAGACAGAAGAGAAAAAAGGGAATCCCAAGGAAGAGAAGAATGAGGACCTCCGTTTGCCAAGCCTGTACGCAATTAAAGAGGACTCCGTGAGCCACTTGGGGGGGTTGTATTTCTGAGTGCACTGAAGCAAAAACTGCGCGGATTTACCAAACAAAAGAAACGCTTCGCTTCCGTGGAAATTCGCATCCTGAACCCCCCCCCCCCCACACACCTGTCGTCGCAGAGCGTTGTGAGGAAAACGTCTGTCGTTTGCCAATTCCGATGACCTCCGACAGCTGCTCTTGCAAATTCTAAACGGTTGAGGGGAGGGGGAAGATCAATCGCAGTCCCCCCTGACGCGCTGGTGCCCGTTCCCACGAAGAGCGCACAACGTCTTCCTTGCTCATGCGCGCACCCCCTGGATCGGCTTTTGCGAAATCACCAAAAAGCTTTCAAATTCGTGAGAAAACCCTCTCCGTGTGTGTGTCCGTGCCAACGACGACATCCATGTTCGCTCGCAGCGCACCGAAAGCAGCGTCAGGAACGTGCAAAGTGCCCCCAACGATGCAGTCCCCCTCGCACACGCGTGTAAGAGTTCAGCGACCTCCCGACACAAATTTGCGTTCGCCTTTACGGCGAAGCCCGAAAGGGGTGTCCGCTGTTACTGTGCGCGCTCCCTTGTGTTCAGAGGTTGGCAGGGGGTTGCGTCTCAATTTGTTTATCGAGGTCAAGCCCGGGGTGACGATGAGGTAAAGGTTTTCAGCTGTGAAAAATGGAAGAGGTCATCGGACTCCTTTTCGGAATTGCTGGTGTTTTTATGAGCTCCGTTGCGGCGGGTCCATCGAGACCACCGACGGGATTACTGGTTAGGACGTTGCACGCAACTATCCCCTGTCTCTGCGAAATTTCTCCAACGTCCACATTCAAAACAACCCCAAGTACAGAGTGTTAGTTCAAAATGACCTCGAAAACGATTGGGGTGGAGGGAGAGGGGCTACGATCCATTTCAGAAGCCGACATTTGGTTCACGAATTTTTTGAAACGTATTTCGGGGGCAGAGGGCCATCGAACAGCGAAGAACACGTTAAACGCCGAAACGTGCTGAGTGCCTCGATGCAGACCTCGCAAGATCATATAGTTGGACCTCCAATCTTGTAATTGAAGAACTCCCTTCGCTGCTGGAGTGCTAATGAACTCGCAGGTGCCCATCACCCCAAAGTGCTTACGAATGCGTATTCACGTTCAACGACAAGTGGGACAGTTATGTGACCCTGGAAGTGACGTGTCATGTTCCCCACGATGAATTTATTTATTTATTAAATCCGTTTATTAAAAATAGCGAGTGTTTGCATTCACACCTTATACAGAGCCGACCGGCTTGAGGGGTGTACAAAAGCAAAAATTACAATTATTTACAATGTAAGAAGAGTGTACAAAAATGCACGAATACAATTATTTACACAAGTGCGTATATTTACAATATTGTTTACAAATTAACTCATTGTCAAGATTATAGTTGAAGTAAGCTGTTCGCTTCTGAGATGCTCTTCACTCTGTACTGCTTGCTTTCGGAGTATTTCACAGGGTGGTCTATTGTCAATGAATTGAAAAGGGGAACTGCGTTGTTTGGGAAGAAATTCTTCAGACAGCACAGGTTTTATTTTATTTTTTAACATATAATATACACAACAGGCATTCGCCCAGTTAAAGTGTATAACAGAGCAAAGGTTGTACAAACATAAAAATAAATGGTAGACTAATATACTTTGTACAATGGAAACGGGAAAAGTTCAATTCACAAAAATAAAAAGATATTCATGACGTCAAGTCCAGTGCTATGTAAACTCGCAGAAAGCAGTTTGCTGCAGGAGACATCATCACACACACACACACGAATTAATGAGGACATCTTTGGGCCAGAACTCATCCGTCAATCGGTCAATTTACTCCAAATAGTTCTGTGAAATTGTTTCTTGTTCACAGCCATATCCAAGTCAAACTTGTTCACGAGTGCCAATGTTCTTTTGAAGAAGGAGTTCCTGGATATCTCTAATCTGGAGTTACCGATGTGGAAAGTAGTCTTCTGTCTAGTAGCCACCACTGGAGCGTGAAGGTCAATATGGCATAGAAGATCCGGCAGGTAAGTTGATCCAGCGAAGATGTGGTACAACAGTTTTAAATCAAGAACAGTTCGCCGAGTTTCCACAGATTGAAGCTTGAAGTAGGAACAGAGATTCCGGTAGAAGATTCTGTGATAAAACATGGGGTTACGTCTGGAAAGATAGTGGATAAATTTCATCTGGACCGATTCTATTTGCTGTATCAAGTATGCATAGTGTGGGTTCCATATAGGAGAAGCAAACTCCACTATAGGGAGTATAGTTTCCCTTGAATAGAAGCACAGAGAACTGAGGATCTTGAAATCTGTACGTCTGCCGTTTAATGAAGCCAATTTGTTTTTTCGCTTGGTTCAATATATTCCTAACATGTTTTTCAAACCCACATGTAGCGGTAAAAGTAACTCCCAGATCTTTAACTTCGTCAACTCTGGAAATCGGCATCTCCTTGATGTAATATTCATTAACTAAAGGCTTAGTTTTCCTCGTAGCGGCAAAGGAAATAGAGCTGCACTTCATAGTATTAACCTCCAAACCATTCAAAGCAACCCAATCAGCAAAAGAGTTGAGAGCAGTCTGAAGGTTAACTGCATCATCTGGACTGCAGATAGGTGAATATAGTTTCACATCATCGGCAAACATTAGTATCTTGATACCACCTCTCTCAACAAATTGCGGTAGATCGTTGATAAAGATGGTGAATAAAAGAGGCCCAAGAGATGATCCCTGTGGTACTCCTCTCGATGGAAAAAATTCCCTTGAGACTTCCTGTCCGATGATCACTGTATGTTTTCGATATGAGATATAACTCATCAACCAGGATAATAAAGGGTCAAGTATTCCATAGTGGCTTAGTTTTTGAGCAAGTTGATTATGCGGGACACTGTCGAAAGCCTTAGTAAGTTCTGTGTAGATCACATCAACCTGTCCCCCGCGATCGACGGTGTCTAGAACCTGTTGCCAGATGGTGAGAAGATTAGTGGTAGTTGATCGGCCCCTGGTGAAGCCATGTTGGCAGTCGCTGATGAAGTGATTAAAATATTCCATTAATCGGTGGCGAATGACAGTGTCCAGAATTTTTGCCAGCGAGTTCATAAGGCAGATGGGACGGTAATTCTCTAGTGAGTGGTTTGCACTTCTCTTTGGGATAGGAATAACATTAACACTTTTGAAGTGAGTGGGGTAGATACCAGACTTAACGGAAAGATTGAATATATGCAATATTTAAGTTGTGGAAAGCATTTCTTCCACAAGATAAGTGGAATCTTATCTGGGCCTGCAGAAAAATCTTTTGTTAGTTTCCGAAGCGCTTGAATGATATCGTCTGTGTCCACCGAGAGATTATTCAGTGTATCATCCTTAACAACTTGGAATTGATAAGCTGAAGCAGCAGTAGCTGCTGTTTTCTCTGAAAAGGAGGAGAAAAAGGTCGCAAAAAGATCTGCTTTAGTTTTGTTGAAACGGTAGGTAGGGATTGTCATTACTGCGTCCAGCACGTGGAGTAGAGATAAGTCCTCGAAGACTTGGGGCCGTCAATCACACCGGTAAGCATCTGAGAAAGAAGAAAAATGTTCCTGGATGCAATGTGAACTCTCCAGGGAGTCATATTTAAGTTGGTATATAACACAGCCCTGGAGATGGTGAAAGCATTGCCCGTGACCCTGTTCATCCAATCCATCGCATTACCCACCACTCGACTGCCAGGAATCTGTTTATGTACGAGGTCGGTGCAGAAGACCAGATTGGTGATGCATACACGTGATCGCACCGCTGGACGTATCCTCCGACTACATCGACGTGGAGTAACCCCGTCAGCTCTTGTTGAATTTCCCACATCGCCGAGAAAGTCTTGGTTTTCATGGTCGAAAAATGGGTCTAAAAGTGAGGCCCTCGTCCCAAGTTATAAATAAAATAAATTAATGCCGAGGTCGGTGCGAGACTTCATTTTCCTTATCCCCAATCCCTTGAGATAGGCCCTGATGTCATTTTTGATTCTCTTTTTTGTAAATGTGATTTGGGCTGATTTAGATATGTTTAGCTCCAGACCTATCTGCAGTAGATAGGTTACAAGGCTGTTGATCAGGGTGGGGACCTACTGATTTATCAGGTGGGTTTGTTCAGGGTCTTTTGATTTTATATATAATTTGAGGTCATCTGCATATGATGAGAAGTCAGTGTACCTTGCGAGGAAGGGTTCAAGGGCAGCGGCGAACAGTACACAGGATAGGACACCTCGCTCTCGTTATAATGCCCTCCTGTTGGAAGGATTTATAGCTGATGATGAGTTGTCTTGGCGTAAGGATGAGGTTGATAGTTTTTAACAGGCTTCCAGTAATGGCAAAGTACTTTTCTAGAATGTAGATGGCGGGAAATGAGAGCTTATCATAAGCAAATGAAATATCAAGGAAGATGACGTCCCGCTGAGATTTCCTGTTGACAGCAGGTTCAATTTTAAATTGGGTATCCAATAGGTTTGTATATGTAGATCTTTTGGGGATCACAGTATGCAGATGTCTGGGGCTATGAAAGAAGCCTTGGTCGATCAGTGCTCATAAAAGATAGTTTTCTCAAACACCTTTAATAGAGTTCAGCCCACCCAGATCGGTCTGAAGTTCTTAGGCCCCTTAGAGTTTCTTCTTTTGGGTATGGGTTGTTCCCTGTAGTGATTCCACATTGTCGGGATTCATCCGGAATTCAATATGCGATTGAACATTACAAGAAGGGGCTCCGCAATTAAGGCACTACACACGTTAACCATGAATAAAGGGAACCCGTCAGGACCAATTGTAAATTTATTAGGAAGTCTATTGATGTTATTTAAGAAGAAGAAGAAGAACTCTTTATTGCATACAAAACGCACATGCCGTACACAATACCCTTCACGGCTAAAAGCCAGGGGTAAAACAACACCTTTATAAGGTGTTGTTTCGTTAGCGTTATAGTTGAAAGGGGCTGTCTGGAGGGCATGACGAAATCACTTAGTTTTGGGGTTTTTGGGTCTCATGGCATCTTGTTGAAAGTCAAAATATCCATTCATGAAATACCTTCTCATCGACATGGAAATCTTTGTTGCATTTGGATGTAATGCGTTTGGAGTGGTTTATTCTGTTGGGTACCAGCTGCCGGATTGCATTTCGTTTACATTTGAGGAAGGTTGCCGAAATCACCCGCTCTTTCTTGTACATCTGGTAGTCAGCTGAGTTATGGTACTTTTTCCATATTCTGAATTCTTTTTGTTTCCTCTTGACTGCTTGTCGGACTTCAGCATTGAACCATGTATTGGATCTATCAGAGAGTTTTAATTGTTTGGAAGCTCCTTGGGAGGCAATTTCAAGCAGCTGGTTAGCCAGGTTAGATATAGCAGTGTCTATTGATTCTTGCTGTAGAGCCTTCCAGTTTATTTCTGTGAGACGTGCAAGGATGATCTCCGGGTTTAAATATTTAATGGAGAATACTGTTTTGGTAATCTTCTCGTTCCTGAGAGCTTCATCAGCGTTTGAGTTTACAGTGACGTTGAACTCAAACGTGATGGGAGAGTGATCAGAGGGGAAGCTGTGGTGTTCAGTGGTATTATTCCACATTGTGGGAGATTGTGGAATAATAGATCCAGCATCTGGTTTCCCCTGATAGGAGGTGTGGTTTGGTGAAATAAGCTGAATCTGACAATGGCTGATATGTGATTCTCAGTGGCCTTATAATGTCTAGACGTAGGCATGTTGAAATCGCCTATAATGAAGGTGGGGATATTGGGGGCTAGGTTAGCTGCTATCCATGCTATCAGTTCACTTCGTGAATCTTCTGTGTGGTCAGGGGGTAGATATACAAGACAAATTTGGAGTTGTATGGCATCCTTTCTTAATGTGGCACATAGGGCTTCGAATTTATCTGATTTGGTCACTTGAAATCTGGACTGCTTGAAACTGGATGAGTACAGTAACGCAACACCCCCACGGCGTCTGCTATCCCTGGAATTTTTGGAGGCTGAGGTAATCAAGAGGGTTACCTATGACATACAGTTGCCTTTCGTAAGATAACCAGGTTTCAGTCAAGCAGATGAACTGATATTTTGGTGTCCTTCGAATGTCCTTCGCAACGAATGCAAATGCATTGGGGTCTTGTCTGCCACAATTTTGGCCATAGCCCTCGAACCCTTCTTAGCCCAGAACAAGAAGCACTTCATCACATACGCCGATGATATAAAATTTTTTATTGCCTCAGGAAATCAGAAATCAGCTGACTACCACAAACAAGTGGCTAATACTAAAATAAAAGAACTTCAAGATTGTATCGGGCTGCAGTTGAATGAAAACAAGACGGCAAACATCACTTTCACAAATAAAAATGGAAATATTTGTGAACGGCATCCTCGTCCAAAAGGCACAGTCACACATTGATCTTGGACTCAAGTGGGACGAAGGCCTGACCTTCCGCCCGCACTTCGAATACATCCGTAACAAAACATTCGCGGCGCTTTGGGCAACCAGGCAGGGGCTCACCGGTATTAGAGACCCCGGTCTGATGAAGCAATACATCAACAGATGTATTCCCCTATACGCGGCCCAAATCTGGTCTTCAGCTCCCGAATGCAGTATCAAAGCCTTTCTAGGACTCGAATACTGGCTCTTGAGATGGCTGAACAGAATTTCAGCTAAGGCTTTTACCATCTCAAGAGCTATACTATACTCCAATTTAGAGGTCACACCCTGGAGACAAATAATCACGTCAAGAAACATAATGACCCTCGCTCAGCTTTTAACGGGAGGGACGACTGGATGTACCGAAAGCCCGAGAGTGGAAAATCACCGCACGAGAAAAACCAAGACGAGTTGCAGATAAGGAACCACAACTGAAAGCGGCATTTACGCAGTTGGATAGCCTAGGAAGATTCTTTCCAGCAAACACCATCCAGCTACTCCAACAACAACCTCAATATCAATCCTGAAAAGAAAAGTTCTGCAATTGCAAATCCCACAGAAAGGAAGTTCTCAGAAACTCTTACTCGCAAATACGGATGTAAGGATACAGTTTCAGCACCTTGTTCGGCCAGGCACGAGCCACTGGGCTTTAGGAAACCCGACCTCATCAAGAAATAAAATAAATAAATCTTCTGTTTATACTCCGGCACGACAACCAAGTTAGTAGAGTTTACAATAAATCGTCAATACAAATATTTATCGTAATTAATATACAGTAGTTACGGGCTTGAATCCCGGTGCACTCAAGGAACGCGTGCTATGCACTCTCGCTCATGACCACTGGGCTACGTCAGACGTATAGGTGTCAGCATTGTTCTACCCACCCCACCCAACTCTAATCCCCACAGAAGAAGATGACTGCTGGAAAACTGACCTTTTAAATTTTTATTTTACTGTATCGCGGTTATTCCTGTTGCTCTCCCCCTTATGTTGTTTCATATGCTGTATGCTGCTCGACTGTCAATATTACTTACGTTTATGTAAATATGGTGAAACTCCCCCTTGTGTGTGTTTAAGCAGAAGGTATGCTTCAATTGTCACGGTATTATAAATAAATAAATAAATTTTCTGTTTATACTCCGGGACGACCAAACGGTCAGGAGAGTTCACAAGATAGACCGAATACAAGAAACAGCACCGTATTTAGCAGTCACTGGCTTGAATCTCGGCCACGCGAGGCACTTGTACTTGTACACCCGCGCGCCTGACGACTGGGTACGGCGGCCTGCAATTTCAATATTTCTCGTGAGAAAAAATATCGGAATTACCGAGTAGGACAGTTGATATTCCCAACGTGTATGAAATTTTTTCGGGGTCGAGATCCCGGCACAGACCTCTCAGTTTCCTCGAAGGAAGAAAGTGTACAACCTCGCCTGCCTCAACGATGTTTCCAGCAAACTCCTCCTAATATTTTAATGAGTTTAAATTAACAAAGTAACCGAAAATAAGACCTGCAAAAAGCAGTCCGGGACAACCTTCATTGCAGCCTTCAGCGAGTCACTCCTAAACCCTAATGGCGCCTCCGTATCCAGGGGAGAAGGAGCAACAGTGCGTAGCACACGCTTCTTGATTAGACCGGGGTTCGAGCCCATGAGCCACCAAATACGGAGGATGGGGAAAGGTCAAGGAATGACCACCGCATGTCCCCGGAGCAATATGGCGTTAGTTGCTAATGCTCCTCAAAACCAAATAACAAACGAACCCTAATGGGGTGTGTATGAAGAAAGAACCAACTGCGTATTCTCGCTTTGATCCGAGGAACGTTCGCTGTCCACTTGTAGAACTGTTCCATCAGAAGTCCACTTGATCCACTTCCTTTTGTATTAACGTAAATATCAAATAACAAATTTTAGTAATTAAGTTTCGTAAAAAGTACCCTTTTCGAACCCTTCTGCCCAGCGCGATTTCAGGGGGTGATTGGAAAAAAAAAAAAAAAAAAAAACTGAATAGTGGAAACTGAGAAATTTGTTGAAGTGGGTATTTGACGTTCGGGATCGGCTGATGGAGGAATGTAACGGTGTGGGGTTCAGGCACCGCTGCACGTTTCGGATAATAAGCCGCGTGTTCCTGCGAGCTTTTGGCGTAGCGACCACCCCACTGCACGGGTCTTCGTCCTGGTCACGTTCAGATGCTGCTGATAGATGAGGCCCTCGACCCACGTTAAGCCAAACTCCTTATGCGTGATGACTTTTCCTACAGGGCCCTCCGCGATATACGACTATATTTCTATATTTCTACGTTGTCCTTTAACCTTTTATTTAGCAATTGGCCACATGACGGATTCCTCGTGCTTGATCAATTACCATGGAGCGAATTCGGATGTCCTCGGTGTAACACAGAAAGCCCCGCTGGGATGCCTGGAAAGGGTTGAACGTCCGCAGCTAACAGTAGGGGTGGGGCTGGGGAGGACGCTTCTGTACGGTACTCCTCTACTTATCGCGCATCTACAGGGAGGGACAGTTGTGGTGAGCAACCACTTTCATCTCCACTATTTCGGGGAAACAGAATTAGAGCGAGTGAAGATTATAAAAGAGATGTGAGAAAGATAGAAAGATAGGAAGGAGAACAGTACGATGGCTGACCGTTGCTGGGGAGAACACCGGAAACAGTTCCCGAAGGAAATCAAAAAAGGTCGAGTGGAATTCAGCGTGTGCTCTATAAGAAATCCAGTTTGCGTCCATCTGCCCTTGACACGCGGACGTCCCCTTCGATATTTCTCTTTTTGCGCGTTCTGTCCGCGTTTTATAAAATTACAAAATAAAGCGGAAGCAGCGCGTCCACCAATCTTTTCGTTTTCTGCTTAATTTGTAAAGAAAAACGATGTCACATTAGAGACATCTTTAAGTAACTTCCATTCAAGTGCACTTCAGGTTTCTTATCGGCGGTGAAACTTTCTGGAAATGCACAGCGGTGCCATCGACGCATATTTCGAAATTTTGTTTCACTTTCGCGCACGATCCCTCCCAAGGTTACTACACTTTCACCTTCTTTGTTACACGTCCGTTTTATTAGAAACACGCAATTATATAAATAGAAATGTCGAACACGAGTAGGAAACGAAACATGAATTCGACCCGAAGACGCATTTCTTGATATTTGGAGGTTCTTTTGCGAGTTCTCTTCGGTTCTTTGTGGAGCAAGTTCTCGTGGTCGAAGCGATCTATGGCGATGGTGGTACTGCGGAGACAGCAGTCTCTGAAGAAGTGGTAAGAAAAGAGCACGAAACGTTTGCCTCCATTGTGTGTAAATATTTCTGATTGGGAAACAAACGTAATACCGACGCACTTTCATTATCTTCGGACATCGACCCTTTTTGTAGATAAATTTAAAGTCCCCGAACTTTTCTCGACGGCATTTTACGTTTTATTAGGCGTCATCGGTGACGAGGGTTGCTCGATTTTCTCCGAGGAAGGATCTTTTTGCATTTCCTCCGCGATACTGGGCACATCGCGAGAGAACCGAGCATCCTCCCGTCGATGGAAATGTGCGTGGCGTTACGTGCACACATTTCCATGGCAACAGAGCCCGAAATGCGCGGTTGTCCGCCACTGATTTCTTCTTCTTTTCCTCCCGCAGATACGACGAGGGTGCCGCGGGTCAACTGCACCGTGGAGCAGTTCGAGCACTGCATGAGCACCTTGCAGACGGTCGCGCAGAGTGAGGAGTTGGCTCTCGCCACCACCAGACACGAACTGAACGCCGTGTGCAGGTAAGACTTCCTTTTAATCCGTCGCTCTTTCTGTGCGCGTGTGCCGAGAAAATCCTTTAGGCAGCGTCCCCTAGTGGCGACTGGAAGCGGTTGCGAGTCGAGGATGTCCTCGAATTCGCCTAAGCGCGGGATACTGTCCTCGGGAAGGCGCCCTCCTTCCGTGTTCGCGGTGAAAACGGCCCCTCGTAGCCCGGCAACCCCCTCTACTTCCTGTTAGTTGCAATTATTCTCGCAGTGAGTCGTTGCATTTAATTTTTCGCACACGTTTCTTCACCGTCTGAAGGAAGCTGAAAACTCACTTTGCGCAATTTCATTTTCATCTCTTTAAACAGCTCGTGTTGTCTCGTTTCGGGAATGATTGTCCCTCCCTCGGCAAAGGTTCGGTACTATCTTCTTCTCTTCCTCTTGAGAGGTGTGAAGAAATGCTGTCCGAATCGCGAGATGTCACTTTCATTTCCTGTTCGTAATTGCCACCTTTGCAATAAGAAAGCAGCCTTCCAGTTGAAATGCCACGTGAGATCCCTAAAAAGGTTTCAGTAATCGAGGAGACGATACCTCGGCTGGAGGCCACTTCTTTCATCCTTCAACGATGCTCCACTTCCACTGTGGCCCACACACTGGCACAAATGTGGACAAAACTATTTTCTTTTTCAAGTCAGAATTTAACGTGGTTTTTCTGCCATTTTGTTGTCTCAATGGGAACTGCCCTAATCTTTTCCAATCCATGCCCCCCCTCTCTCTCTCTCTCTCTCTCTCTCTCTGTCTCTGCGAAAAGGAGGTTGAAGTGTAAGACACAAAGTCTTAAAAGTTAAATTAAATATGAAAATAATTAAAGAAAGAACGCTAGGTAGGGTGATATTGTAAACCTTTCAAGAGAACACTTAAAGTCATAAAATTTAAGATAGTGGGTCTGACGTTAATGGAATTGAATTAAGTAGAGTTTGTACTTAATGTAGGGACATTAGAGTTGTTGTTGTTGTTGTTGTTATTTGGTTTTTAGGAGCATTAGCAACTAAGGCCATATTGCTCCGTGGACATTAGAGGGAGAAATATGATCGGCGTCCACTCCCTAAGAGCAAGCGAAGATAGCTAAATGGAACAGTGGGTGGTCAGTGGATGGAGTTGCAAGGGACGGAGTGCTCTAGAGGCTACAGTAGGCGCCAGCGGGGAGCGGTCCCGGTTTACCGTTAAGAGAGAAGGCTTGGTCAATTTTTGGGGCGAGGTAGGTCAAGTAAGTGGACACAGATGTTTTCTGGATGGTTAGGGAGAGATTCTGAGCTGCCGGAATTTCCGGTCACCTTTCTCCTATTGCACGTCACTTGAAATAGGCAAGTGAGAATGGAGATGATGATGGGAAGATAGAAATGATTGGTTGAGGAAAGGAAGGACGTTACGAAATTTTGAGAAATAAAAAGGGAAGAGCGCGCGAATAGGGGGGCGAAAGAGGAAAGTTTTTTCGGGAGGTGAGGAAAGTTCTTTCGGAGAAGTGATGAAAGTTTTTTTCGGAGGAGTGATGAAAGTTTTCTTTTGAGAGGTAGGCTCGGGAAACAACCCCTAGAAGTAATTCACCAGTAGGACCAATTATGGTGAGTCGGCTAAACTCTGATAGTTAAGTAAAGTATAGATAGGAACTTTCTCGAGATGGAAGGAAGAAGTCCTAAAACCCCCTCCTAGAAATATATTTAGGAGGAAGGCGAGAGATGATGCTTACGAAAGTACACTGGGCAGCCCTGCAGTCTACACAGAGAAAAAGAGTAAAGGGAAGCGACTCCTATTGAATGATCGGGCACAGCGAAGGAAAGTATGATACCAGGAAGGATCGGCGAAGTGGATAGTATCCCTGGCAGATGTTAGCAGTTCCGAAGCTGAAGGAGAGAAATCTGAGACTGATGGTGGATCCCAATGCAGAGCGGAAAGACACAGGCGCAACATTTTGTTAGCGGGAGGATTCAAATCCCAGAAGTAAGTTTCAAACAGTTAATGTACCTATATATATATATTTGCAAAGGACTGTAGGAAGATTAGGAAATTTTAAATGAGATTGTGAGAGCACTTTCAGTAAACTCAGCGCATGTTCTGTAGTTGATTAAGGAAAAATTTGAACTAGTTTAACGTAGGATTGCTTATAGTTATGGTATAATTACAGACTAATTAATGGAGAGGAAAAATAATAATTTTGGACGGGTAGAGCAGATAGAGTTGTACGTAAATTTATACAATGTTAATGAAGTAGAGAAGAGGCGCAATTAGTCGCCTAAGGGTGACGTTTACTTGAGAGAATGAAGAAATAAACCGATGTACATTTCAATAACGGTAAATGGGTTGTGTTAGGGTGAGACTAGCCTAGAATAATTTGTGAAGTGGACATTAAATTCCAGAAGAAGAATTGTAATAACCACGAAGAAGAATGTAGGATTGTGCTAAATAAGTAGGAATAATAAACAAAAAAATGTCAATTGTATTTAAGAAAGAGTTAAGTTAAACTGATCGTACGAAATTCAAGCTTAAAACCGCGTTAGTCGGTCTTGAGCTTAGAATGGATGCCAATGAGATGAGTTGAACTGTCGGTAGGAAAATTTTAAAATTTTTTAACCAGTTTCCATTTTGGGCTCTCAAACAGACGTCCTCTTTATTCAGCGTGAATGCCGACGTCCCTCTATACTGAAAATAAATAAATAAATCTTTATTTGTCCTACCAAATTTAAAAATATAGGTGTACATTGGTAAGAGATAAATTCACTTCACGGCAGAGAATGCCAGGGGATTACCATAAAATGCGAATAAAAGAACGTCTAAAATATACAAGAAAGGTTAAATGTACACGAACAGATGAGATATAAACTGCATTACTCATTACTACATTTCTGTGAAGAGTCCTGGCAATTGTAATACAAAAGTTCATTTTAACATCACATCCACTGATCAACTTGTGCGAGATGTACACTTGTTGAAATAAGTGCACACACAGTTCTTGACAGAAATGCACACAACTACAAGGCAACAGTTGCCTCAGCGGCCCACCCTGAGGTTTGTTTCCTATATTTCGACTCTTCTATGAGGGTCCTTAGTAGGTCAATTCCGATATGTTTTAAAGACTGAACTGATTCCAACGCACTGGTGGGTATAAACATGTCGTCCATCTTCAGTCTGTTCGTCATTCTCCAAGGATTTGGTGCCCCTTATTGCAGATGGCGGGATGTGCCACTCACAAAGCTGCCAGAAGCATGGTGATGATATCGTGCCTGCCACTCATCATTTTGATTGTGGTTATTAATCGTTTCCAGGCAATGATGTCTGGTAAATGGTGTCTGCAGTTTAAGCTGTTCAGAGAGTTGCGTGGTTCTTAACTGTTCATGGAGATGGTGCTTATGGTTTGCCCACTTCAGCGGCCAGAATTCACTCGCATGTATTCTCCTAATGTGGGTAGGGGTGGCTGACGCCCACAGTTCGGCGCCATACAAAATGGCCCAATACATTGTGGTTCTTAAATATCGTGCGGTGGTTGCAGTCTGTTTCACGTGCAAGAGGTGCCGTTTTGTTGCCCAACGTAAGTAGTTCAGTTTCTTTATAATCATGTCAATATGCGATTTGAACATAAGTTTAGTATCAAATGTTACTTCCAGATCTCTATGCGTCTCAACAACTGGAATAGGTGTGCCATTAAGTTTCGGGTGTACGAGCGTAGGCGATTTTTTGAGCGAGTACACCATGATTACAGTCTTCTGCGGATTTAGGGCCAAGCCAAATTTGTCTAAGTACACGAATAAGTTCAGAAGTTTATAATTAATCTGGTCACGCAATGCCCTATTGTTCATGGACGGTTGGATGGGTGTTAGGATGTTAATATCGTCTGCATAAGTGCATACATCATCCCTACCGTTGCAGAACGGGATCATCATGACGGTAAAGAGGAGTCCAGATAAAACTCCACCCTGTGGAACTCCTGCATGGAGTTGGCGTTGGAGGATCTGACTATCTGTGCGGTAATAAATGGACCGACAAGTAAGCAGGGCCTGTAGGAACTTTAGCAAATTTCCTTTTATTTGGAAGGCGTGTTGGAGCAGATGATGTAAGGCATGTACATCCAAACTATCGAAGGCTGCTTTTATATCGGCATAAATTATTGCAATTTCCTTTCTGGCTTGGAAAGCATTTAGTATCCTGGCTTGAACTGTGAGGAGGAAAAGATGAGTTTACGAAACGTTTTGCACCCTGTTGTCGGTGACAGCGTTTGTTGCGAGCCAGTTGCACGGACAAAACTTCCCGTTTGTACTTAGCGGCGACACTTAGGGTCAGGGACTTTACGACACACGCAGAATACAAAAACAGCCCCGTATTTAGCTGTAATACTTTTACAGCTAAATAATGAGCAGAACCCCGACAAACTGAAAGATGTTTAGACCGAGTGGTGAATTTCGAGGTCAAAATTCAATCTCGTGGTCAATCGTCGAGGGTACAGCCGTACCCACGCCTAAACATCTTTTTAATTGGGGCAGAATTGTACAGAAAAACAGAGGACTTCGGCCGTTCTTCTTTTTTAAGGCGAGAATAAAAAAGGGTTGAAGTTTTCCCTCCCCCGTGGTCTGATGGAGGTGTTTCCCCAATTACCGTGAGTTGCATTGTCGCTGTTGTGGGTATTATTGCATCAGGCAATCATGTAACCAATCACTGCCTGCAATAAAGATATTTATTTATGAAATGAACCGGACGGCCAAAGAAAGTAAAACGAAGGAATTTAACCTTCTCGTGTTCTCAGTGGGGAAAGGCAGAGGGGTGTTTCGCCTCCACGCACAACTGAAAGGCCATAACGGCGGAAGGACGTCGTGCAGCTGATTTCTCAAGGGCGCTGCTGCTGCGCGAGTTTTAATTACGAATTCGATGGATTATTCTCGAAGGGCATCACATTCGCGATCGAAAGACACTCACGGAAGCTATTATCCCCCCGACATACGAGAGCCACCCTCTGCGGGTTGCCTTAAAGGACCACTGTAGGTCTAGTCCCTTTCGTGATCCGCATTCTCGTAACGCAGATGACTTGTGGAGATGTTCCGCATGCTTTCCTGCTCCACCCCCGAACTCGAGGGATTAATTGGACCGCATTATCACGAAACAGATGAGTCTCCGTCTTCGCCACCCTGTCCGCGTGCCACCTGTACACACGCGCCACTATTTCCACCAGAGAGCAAATCTCCTCGCGACGCCCTCTAACACTTTTCGTGACATCGTCGACTTGCGGGAATTTCGCGCCACACACGGTGGGTGGTCGTCCGCAGGTGGCTTCCAATGAACCCGAGGTCACGAGGGATTTGGGTTCTTTGAAGGTAAATTTGAGGCAAGCCAGGCAAGTGCCAGGAACCCAAGGATTTAAGGGGTCCGATTAACGCCATTGCAACTGATAAGTCACAATGATCCAGTTATTGAATTTACTGTTGCGTGGCCTTTCGGTTGAAGCGAACCAACTGTGGTTTAAAAGTGCGCAAGAGGAACAGGGGCGTATATCCGAAATTTGGCTCCAATTTGTTTAAACTTAATTCGTTTTGATTAAAATAAAATTGTTTTTTCTCCCCAGTTTCTTTCAGCCATTTTTCGTAATCATTGAGAATAAAGTTGGGGAAGGAGAGTGTAAATAATGAGCATCGGAAGTTCCACGAGCCGAGTAACATTAATGAAGAAATCCCCCCCCCCCCCAAATCCCAGTCCGTTTCCCTTAAGAAACGAGCCATGTTTGTCAGACAGAACTGGAATCGCCCAAAGTGCTCGAACCGAAGTAATTCGCCGATTTGGTTAAAACGAAGCGAAAGGGGTGGTCAGAGGAGAGACATCGTGCACGTGATTGTTTCATGAAGGGAAATCTGCACGAAAGAACCATTCAAATTACTAACGAGGCCACAACCCCCCCCCCCCCCCCCCCATTATCAGCTCAGTGCCTCCAGCAAGACATTCTACGTGGAGTACGCTGGAGATCAACAATAATACCATCGACTGAAAGTGCTTCTTCCCAATGAAAAGTGTGCGCCTATTGCGAGCACGATCACGAACTCACGTCTCGTTATCGCAGACGCTGCTCCGTATCCGAGTCGTACGCCCCTGTTTGCGCACATTCGACCAGCCGAGATCGAAATTTACTGAAGAAGTCGAACTAAAGGCTTCAGAAGAAGGATTTGGGTAACGCATCTTCCCCTCGAGAAGTTGGAAACGAGACATTCTCAAATGCGAGTAATATCCTAAATGAAAAGGACTCTGAAAGCATTCCTAGAGGTCGCTGAAAGGCCATTATTTCAAAGAGTACGTGGCATGGGGCCTCTACTGGCGAGGTTTATTTCAACACGATGTAAGAAAAGTCAGGAGAAGAACGACTGCAATCGATCTACGTTTAAATCTGGAATGAATCACGTGATGCAATTAAAGTGGGGACATCCAAGGGAGGAATCCCAAATCACTGCACTCGGAACCTCCATCACGAATTTACTTCTACGCTTACTAGTGTGGAAATAAACCCCGCGAGCAGAGGCCCATACCGCGTGCTCTTTGGAATAATGGCCTTGCAGCGATTTCTAGCAATGCTTTCAGAGTACTTCAAAACTTTCTTGGGGGTCCGCAAGGAAACTTTGGGCCATCTGTGCCACCTTCCAGAAGACATTTTAAAAGACAATACAATGCGATCTTGCTCAACACTGTTTTCGTCATAAGTACCCCTCTTTGCGCACAATAGTCCAGGAAGAGCCACGACCATCAACTTGCTATAGACACTTTGCTGCGAATGCAGTCATTCGTAAGACGCAGCTGGACATCCTCTTCCTGGATGCGAAAGCAGCTGCACTTAAACACATTCTCAGATGATACTTTAGCACCAATGAGGACGGTGTTGAGAAGGCCATCAGGAAACTCCTGGTCACCCATAAAGATCTTTACGTGGAGATTTTTATGGCCCACAATAAGTAGCCGGATGAATCGTGTCAACAACGCTCATTACAAAAGAGCATTTCTTGGACCCTATCGCTGGACTTTATTTCTTATACAAACGATATAAAATCCTTCATAATTTTGAAAGATTCTGAGAGGATTGCCGACTTACCGAAATGCGCAAATGATCACGTGCGGATGCTTCAAAATTTCTTACCTTCAATTAGTTTTGAGCTTTACTCGACCAAATGAGCCCCATTGGTAGTGCTCCCGAAGAAAAGAAAAAAAAGAAAAATTATGAATATCTGAATTGGCAGAACCGTAGTGAAGACAGTTTCCTCCCTCGCGTACCTGGACCTTACTGGGACTATGGTGCGATTCTTTGTCAGCAATTCGCTAGCGGGAAGATAGAGACACATGCAGTTACGTGGGCGATGAGGCAAACTTCCCACTAGCTCTTGGGGACGCCTAGTGGGGAAGTTTTCTTGAGCCTACCTGTTCCACGTGTCACGAAAACTTCCCTATTAGGATGTCGTCAATTGATTAGTGTCTCAGCTGCACGAACACAGTCCCTGGAATGGAAACAGGGAATGAACACGTCCGAGGAGCAAGCTGCGGGGCACAAAGAGAAGGTTGCGACATTCGGTTGCGGAGTCACTTGATCGGGGGTCGTTCAGAATAAGTTGAGTCCGGAAACTGGCACAACAAATGTAGCCGTAATGAGGGATTACTTCCAAAACAGATGCTTTACTATAGGTACTAATTACACAGAAGTTAAAAAAAAGTAAGTAGGGGCCACCAATAGCTCTATTGTTGGTCCATATTTTGTGGAACATCGTGCTTGGTGAACTCTTAGAGAAGGAATGGGCCGGATGGGACCTTTTTGTTATTGGTGTATGTCACATTAAGGAAGCAGCTAAAAAGAGAGATTGTGTAGCACTCTGGGGACATACAGAAGAAAAAAGGGTAGAAACCCATAACATGGAAGAGTCCCTCAGAAAGTCCCATACCTTATCGAAAGGGAAGCTGGGTGAAGGGAGACAAGGGAGACTCCACCGCGAAGATCTTTGCAAATCCAATTTCATATGCTCCTTCTGTCTAGTACCTGGGGGTTATTGTGGATGACCTCCTTGCCGCAAATATTTAATAGAAAAGATCACAGTAGTGTACTCGAAGATTCAGCTTACTTAGAGTGCAGTGGTTGGGATGGGAGAGTCAAAGGAGAAACCCTGTAAATATATCTTCGTCCCAATTATTACCTATGGTTGTGGGGGGGGGGAGACTTTGGTGTTAAAAACGTAGTTATCTGGAGGAGCCTGATATCTGATGAACGATTTACCCTTCTGGTTGTGTCTTGGGTTGTAGAACCGCCTCAAACGATGAGTTCCAAATGCTAGCCGGTGCTATGGGCGATCCCGAACTCTGCAGCCACACTGCTCTCACTTCGACTTTCCTCGAGCTTCCCAATTATCCGACCCCGGGTAAAGTCATTAGAGATGTTGTCTACTGGCCATTTCGTTTTCTGTATGGAACCAATGGAACGTGTGTAAGAATGGTGCTCACCATTCGGTAATTTGCACATAACTGCTGAACCGCTGCTTTTATCTGTTGATGTGATCCCTCTCATCACGATTGAAAATTTTCCGTGTGCACCAGCTTTGTACTGAAGGGCCACAGTTATGCAAATCGCCACATGCTGTTTCGTTTCATTTTGTGGTTTTAACCTTTAGACACAGTGTTGGTCCTTAGGTTTTGCACACCAGTGTAGTAACTGAGCACAGTCTCGATAGCAAGTGGAGTAAATTAGTGGTGGAAAATGGTTGTGTGTCTGTGCGGAGAAGGCGTGTTAAGAGGCACCGTGGTAGATACGCTGATCTTGGAAACAATTTTGATGCTGAGTTGGGCACTGTCTCGTGTGCATGCTTCTTTCTGGTGTGGTGAAGTGGAAGTCGCTCGTGGAATTCGCCGATCCCGTTCATTTGCCAGGGTAAACGATCTTTATTATCAATACGTTGGTTGAATATCGGTTTTATTTATTTGAAGTTATCGATTTGGATTTATATTTTTATGAAGTTTTGCTTTATTGGTCTGTGGAGTCGTGTTTTTAGCGGTTGAAAAAATGTTTCGAATTTTGGAATTTCGTTTTCATTTTGGGAAGATTGATGTTCCGTGGAATTTTGCTTTTATAGAAGTTTTAATGCTTTTATTGTTCTTTTGAAATCTGAAAAGTTCAGCCAAAGAATCGTGCTGGGTCACAATTATGATCGGATTAACCTAAATGCCTCCGTAGTCGAGTGGGCAGGAACGTGAGTGCAGTAGCACACGCTCTTTGAGTAGACCGGGGTTCAAGCCCCTGACCTGTGAATACGGTCGATCTGGCAACCCGCACTTGACCAGCGTGGCAGATTATGGTCCATTTCCCTCAACATGAATTGTTGAAGAGGCTTCCATCC
Source organism: Mastigoproctus giganteus (assembly GCF_048544385.1). NCBI lineage: Eukaryota > Metazoa > Arthropoda > Arachnida > Uropygi > Thelyphonidae > Mastigoproctus > Mastigoproctus giganteus. The sequence goes on from NC_143577.1 coordinate 258,279,670, forward strand.
TGCAGTGGGTTGATAATGGCTGCACTTTACTTTAACGGGGGTTGTGGCGCCCTCGCTCCCCGAGGACACGGGCAGTAATCCCTGCCAAAGCTCGACTATAAATAACGCATATTTTAATTGCCAAGTACAGTAGTAGAAATGTAAAATTCTGCGCGAATGCGGTTTCAGCTCAGGAAGCAAGTGGCGCTGCAGTGGGGATGAAGAGGAATCCGTAACCTGCGTGTGGTTGGTCCCTGGTTGGAATCTGGGGATGAATACACTAAATACACTTTACACTTTACTTGTGCTAGCGGGGAGGCTTTGATTCGTTGCTTTAAACGAACTTTGCAATGTTTTTTGTCAAATTGAGCGACTTTAAAAGGGTCGTCATTCTTCCACTGTTGGCATTGATGTGACGTGAGGCCTGTACACGCGTGTGTTCACGAGGCCTTCGCTGCACAGTTGCATTTGACGAGTGGTGCGGGAATTTTCTCGCGAACGAGTGGGTTTCACCCTTACAATCCCCCCTCCCGCGCATTGCCAATTCCCTCAAGAATTCAAACAGCAAAAGCCGATCACAAATGGTGGATCGATAGTGGTGACGCTGCGACGCACGTCTGTATTATCGGGGTTAGAGGCTATCTTTCTAATTATCCCCGTAACCGCAGATCCGCTCATACAAAAGAAGAGCCGACCGGGCTAGCCATGTGGGCAAAGGGCCTGCCTGGCAACCCAAAGGTCGCTGGTTCGAATCCCGCCTCGGGCTTGGATCAATGTAAAATGCAAAAAAACATTGGGAGGTGCATTAGGGCCACAGAAGCCGATGCGCAAACAACTAACAGAAGAAAAAAAAAAACAGAAGAAGAAGAAGAAGAAGAACATTTAATAGAAATCTTAAAAGAAGAAGAAAAATAGCTCTTAATAATCGATGCATTTTACACCCCTTACCCCCACCCCCTATTTACGGGCTTCCGTGTCATCCTCGGGATTGTGTCTTCGGCCTGCTCCTTAAGCGGTGATTTTGTTCGTCCTTTAGAACCGTTCGAATTTCAATGAAGAACCGGGAGGGGGCGCTGCAGTGTGACGAATGCCATTGTCCATCGGCGCTCCGTTTTCGTGACGAATAGCGGCACTGAAAGGACGAGCACAAACGGCGACAGAATCACCGCTGGCCGGAGGGTGGGGACGTTGTTCGTAACCATAGCAACGGATCCGATAGAAAGTCGACGCAGAGGACGAGGACGAGCCTCGGAAGAAAGAAAAGGAAAAGAGAACGGCAAACGGAGTAGTTTGGACGTTTGTCAGTGTTTGTGTTTCGTATGGGCGACGGCCCATCCGCGAGACAAATGATCTTAGTAACGCAATGCCGAGCTCGTGTGTACAGACGCAGTGAGGAATAAGTGAGGAAGAAATCGAGTTGGGGCTGTTGAAGCGAGAAGAACACGCATCGTGACGGTCGACTGTTTTTCTTTTTATGAACACCAAAATTTAAAAAGCCGCCGTCGTGGCGTTCTGCCTACAAGCCAGTAAGTTTGGGGGGAGGGGGGAGAGAGGGACGTGTAGCTCTTTTATGGTTGTCCTTTGGTGAAACTGTTTTTTGTGCATCCGAGAGAGAGAGAGAGAGAGAGAGAGAGAGAGAGAGTGTTGTGTACTTCCGGAGGCCTCAAAATCAAAGCGCAATTGTTGCAGAGAGTTTGTGGTCTTCGTTTATTTATTGTTCCCCCGTACCCTGTTCACTTTGTGAACCCTTGCAGAAAATGAATTCCATCTGAAATCCACTAACACCCTTTCGCCATTTCCCCGCTTACTGCTCTCATTTCCACGAGGAATCAACAATAAACTGTATTCAACAAGTGTTGAATAAACTGATAATAATAATAATAATAATAACGAGCGATGGTCCTCCCGAAATTTCCTCAAATCGAAATGCGCTTCAAGTTGTGATTTTTGTTCTTCCACACCTGAAACGCTTTTGACACAGACAGACAGACAGATGTGTGAATGCCAACTTCCACTGGTTCTGTTGGTTTACGTTTAGCGGGAAGAGAGTTTTGATATCATTCAGGATGGAGAACAGTTTTCCCATTCAGCACGTGCAATTGTCCCTGGTTCCCCAGCTTTTCAAGTGCATCACAACGAAACTGCGCAGTTATAAATTTCTCTTCATTGCTTGCAGTGAATGTTATTATTATTATTATTATCATCATCTGTTTATTAACCTTGGGTTCACCCCTTGAACAGTTAGTGGGCTATAGGAGGATGTACAAATATATATTTTTAAATACAGCGTACAATTTTACACAAATTTTTGATATTTAAAATAATAACAATGTTTAGAAAATTCTATTCACTTATCAATAGCGGTAACTTTAAAATAAAATTGATATTAAATTAATATTGCAATTACAAATACAGGTTGTCCTACATTTCATTTCTTCTCTCATTTCAATTTTACTTTCCTTTACAGTTTTGCGTTAAATTATTTCCATTTCTCATACAAATAAAGCTCGCATTTTATAATAATTCTGGTGATTTGATCAAGTTTTCATCGATAATTTGGCTTCTGTATCTTCTATTTTCTCTAAACTTATCTGGATCTATGGAGGTGTTGAATCGTGTTACACGGGAACATTCCTTTCAGGGAGTCCAGGACAGTGAGCTTCAACCTAAGGGAACGTTGCCAGCTCTGGTGGTTTCTATTATTTGCTTTGGGAAGTGAGATAATATCCTCTATCGATGGGGCATCAATCTCACGGGTTAGCAGCTTAAGGAGTGTGGACAGGTTTTATTTTGAGAACAGTGAGTTTCCAGTGGGGTCATGCCTACAATTGACTAGAAGAATAGATTTGGAGATGGTGAACGGGTTCCCTCCCAAACGGTTTAGCCACCACAGAATCCAGTATTCCATCGCCAAGAATTTGTTACGGAGAGAGGAAGATGCTGAGGACCAGATTTCAGATGCAAATCTAAAAGGTATAGGAGTGACACACCGATCAATGTATTGGCAAAGCAGATTGATGTTGTGGCAGCCTACGAGCTCCTGGCGGATAGCGCAAAATGCAGCATAGGTCTTCTTCTTTGTCTTCAGGAAGTGATCTTTGAAATTTAAATCTTCATCCAACGTTAACCCTAGGTCAGTATGCGATGATACTTTTGCTATCGTCTCGCCATTAACTACAACTCGGATGTCATTCCTGAACTTCCTCATCGTAATTGTCATTTGGACTGGCTTGGCATTGTTTAGTTGGAGTCCAGCTAACTGTAAATAATCTATTAATTGTTGAATTTGATTCGAGGTTTGATTATTAATTTCTTGAATCTGTTTGCGGTCTTTTGAAATAATAAAAAAAATAAATCATCGGCGAAGGAGCAGAAATTTGGATGTGCAGCGAGGAATGGTTCAAGAAGAATTGCTAAGAGTGTGGTCGGCATCATCGCACCCTGAGGCACCCCCCTTCGTTGCATAAATAGTTTTTTGGTGAGATCCATTTTCTATAATTAGCTCTCTCCGGTGTAGTAAAGACTCCAGAATGCTGACTATTTGGTTTGGTTCCTTGAAATATTCTTTTAGGATGTATAAAATGGTAGGGATTGACACAGTATCATAAGCAGATTTAATATCAAAAAGGATAATGTCTAGTTGAGCTCTGTCATTCAGGGCCTTTTGTGCTCTGAAGAGAGTATCGAGGAGATTTGAGGTCGTGGACCTGTGTTGTAGGACTGTGTGGAGGTAAGGTGGTCAGTGAGAAAAACATGTTGGATAATTACTGAATGTATTAGTTTTTCAAAAACGTTTAATGAAGTACATCCTATGGCATTCGGATGGAAGTCTTTAGTAGTCTTGGGGGTTCCAATTTTAGGGACTGATTTTCTAGGGGAAGGGGGAGGGGTGTACACTCTCCCTGAACTCGAAGAGCTCTCATTATTTTGCTTGCACTTGCTTGCATCAACTGACTGTTGATGTATTTAATTCTTATGTAATTGGTTGTAAGATGTGTCCTCGATAATGTCCGTGCAGGGGTGTTACATAAATAAACTGATAATAAATAATAAAATCCTTCCACGCAAACCTCAAGTTTTTAGTTGCAATCGTAATTCCCCTTTTTAAGCCACTCAATATCAGCAGTTAGTTAACGTACAGGGTAATGTGTGTGTGTGTGTGCGTGTGTAGTGGGGGGGGGGGTGTTTTCTTTCTTTATTTATTCTTACTGTTTTCTTCTTTATCCAATTATTTCAATTCAGTTTTTGACCTCAATATTGCCGTCTGAGACAATCCTTGCGATTTATTTTTGGAAGCAGCTTCCCTCGCGCAACCCGATCGTGTAGAATTGCCAAAATGTTGCAAGAGCGAGGGATTCTCTTCCTACATAACATATTATTAACGTAATCTGCGAGTTCCTCGTGAGCAAAGGGCACCCACAGCATTGTAAAACAAATCGTGCGCGAAATAACAGATGAGATGGTCCCTCGTGATGGTTTAATGCGAAATTTATTTCATTTTATTTAATTTTATAAGTTTTAGTGATTAAAACTCTTAATAAACCACGATTGATATTCGTCGTGCTCTTCCATCTACAGACAAATAAATTTGTCTGTAGCCAACCAGCTGGACAGGGGACAAATCGAGCTTTCATAAACTGAATAATAATAATAAATTCCCATTGCGTTTATACTTTAAAGTCTTTCAAAAAAGTGTCTAATACATTTTTCTACCATTATTTGTAAGACTTTGTAATTGATTTGAACGAAAACTTTGCTGTCCTTCGTCGAAGAGAACATCTTCGCTGTTGCACACGTGCTCTAACTTCAAAAATACGCTACAAACCTCGTCATTTTAATTAAAACTGGCAAAAGCATCATAATTCTGGCCCGCTCATATCTGTTTTCATTTTTAATTCCATTTTATTATTATTATTATTTATTATTATTATTATTATTATTATCTGTTTATTCCAGTAAAGGAAACCACCCCGGGACGGCAAAGTGCCAGGAGGGTGCTAAATACATATCAGGGTACGAGATACTACGTCCAGTGGGTTACATGTACTGAACACGTAGTCTCGTCCCGAAATATTATATTTTATATTTAAACATAAATTTATATACTGTACACATTTTATGTTTAATATATTACACATTAATGATTGTGTACATCCATTATACAAATCTTATATTTACAATTCACTAATAAAGTATATTTTTACAGTCAACAAATTATTATTGTTCTTAAAGTAGAAAGTTTCACTTTTACTCTCAATTCTTTGGTACTTTGCAGCCGATTCATATTTCGGTAAGTCTGTACGAATCCTGGAAGATCTCTTTCCGGTATGCTGCATCCTCACACAGTTTTTCGGCTTCTTTGTGCATCTTTGGAGAATACTTTTGCTGCATTTGATGGGAAGAATCTTTGCAGGCTACTAAGATTGTTCAGGACTGGACGCAGTGGATTATTTTCTTCTCCGCAACGTCTAGCAGTGGCACGCGGTTTGACTAGAATATTATCCAGGGCTGGAGCACTGGCAGAGTGAAAGAGTGTGTATGTTCCTGTTAATCGTCCGCTGCAGGGTGTGATGTTAAGGTTTGAGTAGAGAATGGCCCTTAAGATAGTAAAAGGGTGGCCAGCAACTCTGTTAAGCCATCGCAACTCTGTTAAGCCATCGCAATACTCGATCCCAAGGATGGACTTATAATCTGAATCTGGAGCTGAAGACCAGATTTGCGAGGCATACATTGCAATTGGCAGGACACACATTAAAATGTACTTGGTCGCTAGCTGAGGATCCCTAATTCCTACCAGTTCCTGCCTAGTAGCCCATAAGGCGGCGAATATTTTTGTCTTCATATGGGCGAAGTGTTGAGCAAAGGTGAGTCTGTCATCCCACTTAAGACCCAGGTCCAGGTGAGAGTGCACTTTTTTCCATAGTAGACCTGTTCACAGAGATCGGGATGTCATTTTTATTCTGTTTGTAAGTTATGGTCATTTGGGCAGACTTCTGCGCATTAATACGGAGCCCGATCTAATCCAGGTAGCTCTCAAATTCTCGGATTCTGCTATTTGCTATCTGGCAAATATCTTCTGCTGATTCATGGTCTTTGGAAGTGATGAAGAATTTTACATCGAAGCCGCGAAGAGGGTAGCCAAAAGAACTCCCCCCCCCCCCCCGTGGCACTCCTCGCGAGATGGTAAAGCAAGATTGTAGCTTTTGGTGCTTGACAGTAAGTTTTATTTGTTCTAGCAGGCTGCTTATTATGTTTAAGAAATTTCCTCTTAGATTAAAATAATTCCTTAAAATCGCAATGAGCGCTGGAATTGAGCCGTTGTCGTAGGCTGCGGAGATATCCAAAAAAATAATATCAATTTGCTTTTTCTCATTTAGTGCTTTCTGCACGCGAAAAAGGGTTTCCAGTAAGTTTGTTATTGTTGATCTACCCGAAATGACTGAGTGCAAATGTCGTGGTCTATGGCAGAAGCAGTGTTGATTGATGGTGGGAAGCAGCGCTTTTTCGAATACCGTCTGTAGGGTGCAACTAACAGAAATTGGTCTGTAATCATCAGCCAATTTTGGGTGTTTAATCTTTGGTATTCGAGTTACAGTGTAATTTTTCCAAGCTTTCGGGAACGCTCCTGATTTGATGATTTCCTGATAGATGGGCAGTAACAGATCAAGAATAAATGGGCTACTTATTTTAAGGATGAACATTGGAAATTTGTCTGGTCCAACAGTGGCATTATTGGGCAGATCGTTGATTGCTTTCATTACGCTCTCTTTGGTGATTTGTGTTTCACTCAATGGAGGTCTTGTTGGTTCCTCTCTTGCCGAATAGTTTCGCTTGTTTAAATCTTTCAGGAGGTCCAGAATTTTGTTGCTATTATCAGTGGTCTCAATTTGATTCAGTCCAGGAAGGTTACCAAAAGTGTTATTAGCCCATTCCTTGAAAATGCATTTGGTCATATTCTCTGTGCTATTTCTGTTGCTAGTAATTCTTTTTGCTCGTTTTAGTTTGTTATGAACAACACTGTAGTGTGCCTGTTCTTTTGATTTGATGAAATGTCTCTCTCCTTCTTATAACGAACGTAATCGGCGGGATGACCCGTTCTTTGCCATTTTCTCTACAGTTTTTGCTTCCTGAGGAAACTTGCTTTCAGTTGTGTTCATCACATCCGTTTCCGTTTTGAGCAGAGTGAAAAATTGCCGCTCTTTTAGTGCCGCAGCTCTCCTCAATCTCTAAGACCCCATCCACAAAGCCACGTGACCTTCGTTAAAATATCAAATTTCCAGGAGCTGAGGGATTTTCCCATTAATTTATTTCATCGGTCAGTTCCTCATGCAAATATCAGAAAGTAAAGCCATTTGTTTTTTGATATTTGTGTGAGGAACTGACACAAACACAAATATCTCTCACCCCACACGCTACCTTACAGAAAACTCCTCACGTGACTACTCTTTATTTACTTTTTCTCATTTGACCCGTTAACGTCATTTCCACAAAATTCCTCTCAATTAGCGAATGAACTCTCTGTCTGCAGGCGCAAACAGTAAACGAATTCAATCTTAATCACTTCCTGGTATTTTTCTTGATCAGCGATATATCAATTCTCTTCGGAACAAACTAACAATTCCATCTCTCTCTCAATTCAGCAATATCAATTCTATTGACAACTTCGACTCAATAATAAATATTTCCTTTTTACATTCTCGTCATTTCTTCAACTCGATCTGAGCACCCTTTCCAATAGAACACAGGGTAGAGGGCTTCTGTTCCTTCTCCTTCACGCTGGGGTTCATTTGCGCTGATTCCTTTCTTCCTTCCTTGGAGCGCGGTGAAGCCTTTCTTTTTAGTTCAAATCTGCAATGTACCTCTTCCAGTCCTATCTTATTTTGGGAGCAGTTCTCTGTTAAAATTGAGGGAAATGCCACAGTAGTAGTAGGGGCCAGGGGCACTATCAGACTGGCTTCTTACTCATCTTCCGGGTTAACTTGTTGCAGAGGAACACCCCAACGACAGATGAGTTAAACTTTCCCGGATAACGTTACTGCTTAAGGAGTAACTGGACAAGAAAGGCGCCATTTTACATTACTGTTCTTTTCGATGCTTTCTCACCTAACTCTCTCTCTCACCCCACATGCTACTTGGCAGGACTTTCCGAGGACTGGACCCCGAACTGAACCCAGAACTACAACAGCAACCACAGCCATCTATTTCGACGCAAAAGCTTCGTTTATTTTCTCATTTGGCTGACCCAATCATCTGGGTGTTATTCTTTAAACTCGCTTTTCTCATTCTGTGTTTCCCCCACAACGGGACTCCTTCGTGCTTTCCCTGCTAACCACACCTTTGAACTTCTCCATACCGAGGCCTTTTCCCAAAATGCACCGGGGGTCGCGTCCTCAAGTAGCCGCGTAATAAACTGTGTTCCGAAGGTTTTAGTTTTAACCCGGTTGGTTGTGCACGTGACCTTATCGTTGCTTCGCATATTCCTTAAAAGGGCCCTCTCGCCGGGCCCACTCTCGCTAACGGAAATATTTCCGAAGAAAAAGATGTTTTCTTCATTCCTCGCTCTTTTTTTGCTCCGAGAAATATTTCCAAAAGGTTTCAACTGACGAGATGGCATCCCCGGATGACATTCGGCAGTGCCACCTAAAAGAAAAAAAAAATCTGCCTGGATACGAGATGCCTGAAAATCTACCTGGACAGGTGATGCCTGAAAAGAATCCCCGAAAAGTTCAACTTCTTGTGACCTTGCAGCACTAGCGGGGCATCGTGGGTTCGGCTTCCGCTTGTGTTGCGTTCGCTTCTAGTATCCGCGCAGATTTTTTTTTTTTTTTTTTTTTTCAGGCGGCATCACTGAATGTCATTCGGTGATGCCGCCTGAAAACAAAAAATTCACGAACTGGTTCGTGAGTGTCCATCCACAGCCGTTTGCTCGTTAATAATAATAAAATTTGTTGTTATCCTCCGGAACACAGCCGCTCAGGGTCACACGAGTTCACGAGGAGCGCAGAACACAAGAACGCCACATTATCTGGCAGTCATTTCGACTACAACCACTCTAGCGCGTGTCCTCATTTTTGTAGCGTCGCTTTTATCAGAAGAGAACGGTGGCTTTCACGCGCTCTCGATAAGGAGTTCAATAACAACTTCCACGGTGCCCACGACGGCCTTTCGGTACATGACCTTTCATTAAATTTATCGAAGTCTTCTTTACAATCACGTGTTGTCAAAAATCTGATTGCCTCGTGATCGTCTGGCCACTGAGTTCATTGTGGATGACCAAAGTTTAATTCTACAGCGCCATCGATTTCAACAGGCTGTCCACTAGGCAAGATGGTTGGTTGATGAAGAGGAAAGGCCCAGGAAAGGCTCCCCTTCCCCTCTGGGAAGATGCCGCTTCTGCTGTCGGGAGAAACCACACTGCAAAGGAATTTGCGAATTCTTTTAAGAATCTTCTTCTTAAGAAGTCAATCGCATTTCAATCGCACTGCGTCATGGTATCGGAGACGCCCCACTGCTCCATCCCCTTCTCGTCTTCAAACTGTTCCGGCACTTCCACCCGTTTTCCACCCACCCTCACAGCCTTCACTTCGAACTGTGGGCACGCAACAACGCGGATAGTTTCAATTTTATTTATTTATTTATTAAATCTGTTTGTTGCTCTGCTCAATAGCAACCCCTTGGACAGGTGTAAACTAGGGCGGGGGGGATGTTATATACATTCAGAGGTTAAGGCAGGGACATGTGTCCGGCGGTTACATGGACCACATTTATGCTTAAACTGAAACAGTACAGGGTTTACAGTGTTATTTTACATATTTAAAGTTGTGCAATGCAAAAATGTCCTAAATTCAAGGATATTGATTTATGAAAAGTGCTGTAAATTACAAACATGGGAAATCTGTACAAAAGTATAAACGATTGAAGCAGTCCATCACCGGTTGTTGCCCGTGGTATCTCTTCAATGTTCACTGTCTTAGTGCTCACTGTCAGTTGTCTTTGGAGTAAAAGATGCCAAGAGAGGGGACCAGTGACGTCTCCACTTTCTTTTATTTTAAATTCATCGTGTCATGGGAAGCATTGTCGTGACAATTTTCCTTCTGGTGGTCTGTCATAACTGTACGTTTGTATACGTGTCCGTTAGCTTCTGACATCTGTATGTATACTGCTCGCAGAATCCATCCAGGTCGATGGTTAGATTATTGATCAAATCTACCGGTTTCCTGAGAACATGCGTCTCAAGCCCTTCAGTTCATTGAAACTGATTCTGAGTGGGAGTCTTGGGTCCATTTGATTTCTTCCAGCAATTCGGGGAGTTTTTATTAGATCAGTAATGTCAGGGGCATCGAGTCGTCTTGTGATTAGCCTGGCAAGTGTAAGAAGGTGTTCTGCCACAATCTGCTGTTTTCATGGGGTGACTTCGAGATTTATGTAGAATTGGGCCCTAGAAATGGTGTACTGGTTGCCAGTCCGCCAGTTGAGCCCTTTCAGGAGCCAGTATTCCAGGCTGAGGAACTTGTTGAAGTGTGTTGTGGGAGCAGAGGACCAAATGGTTGCTGCATAGAGAGGTATGGGATAGACACATCGGACAACATATTTCTTTACCAGGTCGGCGTCATGAATTCCCGTTAGTTCCAGCGGATCGCCCACATAGCCGAGTACATTTTGGTTTTTGTGTTCAGGAGGTGAGCCTGGAATGTCAGCACCTCATCCCATACTAATCCGAGATCCTTGTGTGCTTTAACTTTCTGAATGGGTGATCCATTGATGGTAAGATTAATGTCATTGCGTGACTTCTTCCAAGGGAAAGCCCTTTGAGTTGTCTTTGCTTGATTAATTTGTAATCCGATGGAAGCCAGATATTCTTGTAGGGTATGGATAGTTTTCTTTGCCTGCAAGGTAGTGCTAAGAGCCTGAGTTTGGTAGGAAGATGTGATGTAAAGTTTCAGGTCATCAGCATATGATTGGAAATCAGTTTGGGATGCCAAGAAGGGCTGCAGGGCTGCGGCAAATAGAGTTGGTGATAGAACTCCCCCCCCCCCTTGTGGGACACCTCTATTAGTGATGCAAGTTGTCCTAAAGTTGCGATGTGAGATGATGAGATGTCTATGCTCCAGGATTGATTTAATGATGCTGAGAGTTCTTCCTGTGATTTTGAAGTAATACTGAAGAATGGTGATTAGAGCTGTTATGTCTATTTTGTCATAGGCAGCTTTTATGTCAAAGAATATAAAATCAAGCTGTGTCCTGTTGTTGAGAGCTTTCTGGTAAGGTTGTCCAGGACATTGCTATTAGTAGATCTCCCCTTAATCACGGTGTTGAGGTACGGAGGCCTGTGATTGAAACAGTGGTCTGCAATGGTGGGCTGGATTGCTTTCTCAAATATGTTGAGGAACCCACAGCTGGTGGTAATATTCCTGAAATCTTGAGGGCGCTTGGGGTCTCTGCATTAGGGACCGGACGAACAAAGTATGTGTTTCAGATCTTTGGAATCTCTCCACTTTCTAGGATTTTATCGAAAATGTGGACTAGGAAGTCTATAATATATGAACTACAGATTTTGATTAGAAACAGAGGAAACCGGTCGGGACCCACTACAGCTTTCAGTGAAGTTTTTGGACTATCTCCATCAGATGCCTTCGGGTTATGGATAGGGTGATAATGGAGGTTTGCAGGAGGGCCAAAAAGTGTAACTATGTACTTTTGTAGCATGTGTCTGCTCAGTCTGTTGAAAAGTGAGCTCAGTCTATTCTTTAAATATTTCTTCCTTCATAGGGATTTGCTTGTAGCTCTGTTTCTGGAGTCTTTTAGATCTTTTCAACTTGTCCTGGGCAACTTGGTTGCAGACATGTCGCTTTTGTCTTAAGAAGACAGCCCTTGCCTTTTCATAGACGCTGAAGTCTTCGGCATCAGCTGATTTTCTCCATCTTCGGTAGGCTTTCTGCTTCTGGAGGAAAGTTTGCTTGATTGTTCGGTTAAACCGTACAGAGATTCTGGAGGTGATGCGTATTTCTTTTGCAGCTCCCTCTTTGGCTATTCCATAAAGCTCTTCAGCTAGGTGGCTTAGGGCTACGTCAGGAGGGATAGTAAACAGGTGTGTTCAGTTGAATTCTCTGAGACGTCTGACGATGATTTCTGGTTTTAGGAATATTGTAGAAAAGGTTAGTTCTCTCTCAGGTTGGTTTTCTTTTCTGGGCAAGTGATGATTGTGATTTTTTTGTAAGGCGATTTCACACGTGATAGGATTGTGGTCAGAGTAGATTTAAAAGAAGAGGAGATCATAGAGATGCTGTCAAGATTATGGAATACGAGAGAGAGTGTGCTATTACCTCTGGTTGGGCTCGTAACAATTTGCACGAGGCCCAGGGAAGCAAATACGGTGTCCACTTCTTTCCTAGCTGCTTCATGGCGTGGTGTAGGCATGTTGAAGTCACCTGTCACTATGGTTTTGAGGTTTGTTTCTAAGTTTGTGGCTATCCAGTTGTCTTGCTCCACTCTTGAATCTTCAGTATGATCTGGGGGAAAATATATTACACAGACTTGAATCTGGGTATAATTGAAGGATAACACTGTGGAAAGAGATTCAAAGTTAGATGTTTGGCTGGTTTTAGTTTTAGTGGGTTGAAAATGTTTTCAGAAGACCAGGGCCACTCCATCTCCTCTTCTGACTTCTCTGGAATTTCCTAGAGAGCTATACTTTGTCGGCTGCGTGAGTCTATTTAAGCGATTGCTCTTGGGTAACCACGTTTCTGTAAAACAAATGATTTCATATTCTTCCATGATGAGCAGGGATTGAAGTGTATTTAGTTTGTTCTTGAGTCTTCTGACGTTTTGGATGAAGCAACTGAGCTGAAGGTATTTTGGGTTCATATGTACCTGGTCTGTTGGTTGCTGTGTCGAATGGTTGATTTCGTTCGTGGAGAAATTTTCTCTATGAACCCTGTCAATGAATGGTCTAACAAGGGTTCCTGGCGGCCAGATTTTGGGGTCTAAAATTATACTTTGTTTATCTGGAGAAGAGAAGATGACAAATGAGGTATAACTAGGGCGCCTTGTTTTGATGGTTTTAAGACCTGGCTTTCCCTCACCTTGGAATCCTCCTACTTGGTTACCGGACACGGGTCCCTCAACGAAAAGTTACATCAACTGGGTTTGCTACCAACAGATCGCTGTTTCTGCGGCAGTCCAGAGAATTGGAAACATCTTCTTTTCGAATGCAGGTTGTACGATGACTTAAGAAGGACCCTGCTGCAGGCTGTGCCAGACATCTCAGAACAGCAACCAGAGCCTCTACTCCAAACACCTGACAATCTAAAGGCATTCCAATCCTATGCATCCGAAGTCTTTAAGCGCAGGACGCAGAGCTACATAGTTGTAACTGCACCTAACAATACCTCTTCAGTGACTTAAAGAGTTCTATATTCGCATGCCACCAGCTTCTTCATTTTTTTTTTTTTTCTTTTCCACGTGCTGTCTGGAGTTCCCATTCTAGTGCAGCCAGTTTATTTATTCATTCATTTTCATTTCATTTCATTCAATTATTTATTTATTTTATTTTATTTATTTTTCTCTTCTTTATTTTCTAAATCAAATTATTCTTTTCTTTATTTTTATTAAATTATTATTTTTCTTATTTATTTAATTTGTTCTTCACGCGCTCTGCCTTGAGATCCCACTCTAGCGCAGCCAATTTATTTACTTATTTTATTTTATTATTTTTATTTTTTATTTTATTATGTTTATCCCTTTTTTATTATTATATATATATATATCTTTTTTAATTAATTTTTTTTTCACGCGCTCTGCCTTGAGTTCCCACTCTAGTGCAGCCAATTTAATTAAATTGCTTTTTTCTTCTTCTTCTTCTTATTTCTTTATTTTTTATTATTTTTTTTTATCATTATTATTTAATATATATGTTTTTTATTAATTAATTTATTATTATTATTTTACTCTTTTTTTTACCCCTAACTGCACCACGGGTGGTTTTTTTATTTTTTATTTTTATTATTTTTTTTTTTTTGGGCTCTTTTGTCTTTATCTCCTCCCTCTGGAATGGGCCCCCAGAGGAATCTGTTCCACCTTCTGGCAACACTAGGTGGGTCAGAGTCTCTCTTGAGACAGTACGTGTTTTTCTGGGACTGGCCCACCTTCCCGTGGTGTGGACGAGTACCCAGAATCATCTGTCCAGGCGACTGATGCTTCTGGGTAGCCAAGTGGCCAGAACATAACAACAGAACACACACATAATACACACAAACCGATGTCACACCTATATTTGGCCCATTTGTAGTGATGCTGTTCTTCACAGAGACACAAGGCGGAGTTGAACAAACGTTCTAAGTGCCACCCTTACATACACACATGTCCACATGTCCACATGATGGTTTTTACTTCTACCTGTGCTGCGAACTCTGTAGCCAACATCATCTTGATGTTTTCGCCCGTTGTAGCTGGGCTCAGTCTTGAGACGAAAATTTTTTCGTGAGTCGGGACCGCAGTGATATTATAGATTGAGGACAGGCGTTGTGAGTGTTGATCTCTACGAGGTTTCGATGATCTGATGTCTGGTGAATATTCATTTGCGTGAGGTACATTGATACCTGGGTAAATTGATTGAACCACATTAGCTGATTGCGGGTTTAACTGCCTGACAAGAGAAGAGGGAGGTTTAACTATCGACCCGGAGGTTAACCTGTCGTGCTTTTCTGGGTGCATCTGTACCTCTTTAGCATATGTCTGTTTGGTGGGAGGGCTTGAAAGATCACCCCGGTTGTTATTCAAAGGGTTTACTGAAGACTGGCTCTGAAAGCTTCGTGATTTTTTACTTTGGCTGATGATAGTTGGTAAGTTGTTCTGTCGTGCCAGTTCACTGGATGCCTCCACCGGGAAATTCTGCTGGCTTGGAGTGCGTTTGACAATGAGGTGTGATTCACTGGGGCGTGTGTTTGGAGATTTGATTCTGTAGTACTCAGTGGGTGGATACCATCAGAAAAATGGTAAAAGGGCATTTCTGCCCTAATGGCGTCAGGTGAGTTGAAGCGTCCTGTTGGTTGAAAAGGGGTGTCACTTGGGGATGTGTGCATTACGATCCTGGTTCAGTTCTGTTATCTCAAAATCAACTTGAGACGTGGTTTCGTTATATCGACTCCTGAGGCGTTCAGCAGATTATTTTTTATTTATTTAGGACAGTCTCGAAGGTACTGGGATTCCATAACTAAGTGGGTTCAATGTTTAGTAACTGCGATTTTCGCTTGTAGATTTCTGTCAGCATCCGTTGGTTCTGCTCTCGAAACGACTACATCTCTTCTATTAGGATATCATGATTAGAATGGATGCGGTGAACGGTATTACTATGTACAGCCCGATCCAAGTTGTTCTGTCGAGTTAACTGTATGTTATTATTATTATTATTATTATTATTATTATTATCCGTTCAAATCCTTATTATCCTTAAAAATCAAGAGTATTATCTGTTTATTAAGCATAAGAAACTGAGGGTCACCCCGGGACGGCAGTGTGCCAGTAGGGTGTGTGATTTAAAAACCGAGGTGCGAAGAACCACATGTACAATGTTCGAGCACGCATGTTAGCATTAGCATTAGCATTAGTAGAGGCATTTGATGCAAGAAAGCAAGCTTATGCAGCATCAGCCAAAAAAAAAAAAAAAAAAAAAAAAAAAAAACCACTTCCACTTCACCCCTCTGTTCGTTCAAAATACCTGTCCAGCTGAGCCTTAAACTTATTTAGGCTATCAACCTCCACCACAAGGGAGGGCAGTCTGTTCCACCAACCAACCACCCGCTGGCTAAAGGCAAATTTCCGCACGTCTATCCTACATCTGTCTTTCCTCAATTTGAATTTATGCCCTCTCAGGTGATTTTTCTGAGCTAGAGGAAGAATCCCATCAGCATTGAGCATGCTTAAACCATTCAAGGCTTTATACACCTCTATCAGATCACCTCGCTGGTGCCTAGTCTCCAGACACTGTAATTTGCAAAACTTAAGCCTTTCTTCGTAAGAGCACCCCTTTGTTCCATTCACTAATCTTGTTGCCCTTCTCTGTACTCGTTCCAGCAGCTCTACATCCTTCTTGAAATGAGGCCTCCAGACCTGTATACAGTACTCTAGGTGTGGCCTGACCATTGCCTTATACAATGGAATAATCACCTCCTTATCCCTGCTGGAAAAATTCCTGTATATCATTGACAATACTCCATGAGCTACTCTTGCAGCCCGTCTGCACTGCTCAGAGAACTTCATATCTGCCTGCACAATCACCCCCAAGTCCCTTTCATTCTCTACCACTGTCAGTGTAGTACCACAGAGTTGATACATTGATGTATTCTTGAACATTGTACATGTGGTTCCTCGCACCTCAGTATGCAAATCTCACACCCTCCTGGCACACTGCCGTCCCCCGGTAACCCCCAGTTTCTTGTGGTTAATAAACGGTTATGTTTCTAAAACTTCAGTGATAAGGTCGCGAAAAATTTGGACCGTGTGGACCTGTGAGATGGCTACTTGAGGTGTTAAGTTTTCTTCTTGAGTGTGATGTTCAAGGCATGATGTGGCTGATTCTGGGTCGCTTAATGGTTCATCAGTTGGAGTTGTCGATTCTCGGACATCAATGTTAGGCGAAGTCTCCTGTTGTGTTTTTTCAGGAGTTACGTATGTTGCGTTGGAGTTATGCAAATTATCTTCATTCGGTGTATCCTCTGTAGGAAGATCTGTGTTGTGATAGTAGAGGTATAGTTTCTGCATGCTTCGCAGATCCATACGCGTCTTCTTCGCTTATTTAATATCTTTTGTAAGACAGGGGCTACAGATTTTCAGATTGCATCGACAACAAGTTAAATCAGCTTCTTTATTTAGTAGACAGATGGCACACGTGGTTGAGTGCTGAGTGGATTGTTCGTCCTGCATTTTTTTATTTGTTATCCTGTTGAATTTTGAGCACTTAGAATCCGATTCGTTATGCAGCAGATACTGTTTAGTGAAAGCGGGTTGTATTTGTTTACGCCCTGTCTTGCCGACGGCAGTCTAGGGTGGGGGAGGACTGCTGTTGTTGGGATTAGATTCCTGTGGGGTGAAAGCAGATGCCGATTTTGTCTCGAGCACTTGAAACGCTTCTGACGAAATGAAGCAGAAGAAGGCATGCGCTGTAGGTGTGTCTCGTAAAGTTGCGAGGAATTCGCTTCGACATCGCGCTTTGGG
Organism: Mastigoproctus giganteus; assembly: GCF_048544385.1. Lineage (NCBI taxonomy): Eukaryota > Metazoa > Arthropoda > Arachnida > Uropygi > Thelyphonidae > Mastigoproctus > Mastigoproctus giganteus. The sequence goes on from NC_143577.1 coordinate 258,296,860, forward strand.
AAATTGGGTGGGACGAGGGTGAAGGGGGCAGCCTCCAGAAGGTGTTGACATTCCCGACCGGAAAACGGCCGAAGTTCATCCTCCAAGAAGTTCCTTCGTAGCGAGAGTGCTCGAGCTGAACGGGGCATCGCAGGAAAAATTGGCTCCGAGTGCGGAACAACGTTTCCTGCCACTCCTACGCGCTCAAGATGGGTGGACATCGCGCAAGAGGGCCATTGTTGCGATGGTTATCGGTGTCTCGGGGCCCGTTATCCGTCACACGATCTTAATTCGTCTCCTCCCACGCAGGCGGAACGAGCCGACGTCGACGCATCTCTTCAGACCGCGGTCTTTAATGAATCGGATCGAACAACCCCCGAGGGTGCGGTTTCTCACGTGTTTTACCTCCCCTTCCTCGTGCACCATCCGATTACAGTTAATCCTTTCATCGGTTCTCCGAAAAGCGATCTTTCCTTTCTCTTAACAGCGTTCTCTGAAGAAATGTCCGTTAATTCTCTCTATATACTCCCCTGCTCTTCATCCCCCCACAGCGCACAGGGAGGGGGACCTGCCTTCTGGCGGGTCGCAGTACACATGGCGTAAAAGCGACTCTACACGGTGACATCATCGTTCGCGAGCACGGAACGAAATCGATCGGCTCGCAGCTCCGGATAAAACACGAGAGTTAATTTTGTTGCAGCTCCCTCTCTCCCCTTCCCTTTCCACCCACACCTCACCCACTCCACCTGGCTGTTCGTAAGAATCTATTAGCGGGAAGGTGGCAAGCACGCGAATGTAATCGGGACTCGCGGTGATTTCTGCGGGGGCCTGGAAACAAATGGGCTACCCAATCGTTAACCGATTCCGAAGGAGGTCATTCAGCGGCGTGTAAACACCGACGGGTCTGTAAATTGCACGGAGGAAGGAATGAGATCTCGTCAGCACCACCTTGCGCCGGAACAGGAAGCGAACGCGCTCATAATGCGAGGAGGCTTCCTGCATCCACACGCAACCAGAAGGGGTGGGGGAGGAGCGAAGTGGAACTTCGGCGTAAAGTGGGGTGCCGGCGGCAGGGACGTTTCTGGGAGTGCACTCGTGCGAGAAATGCGAAAAGAGTAGGAAGAGAAACAGAAGAGTTTGAAGGATGGTAAAACCATCCTTCTCACTGTCAAAACCATTCTTCTTTCTCTCTCTGGAGAGGAAAAAAAGAGCGAGAAGAGGGTTGAGATCGCCGAGAGCAGCTGTTGGTTGAAGTGCGAGCTCCTTTTGAATCCCAAATTGAAGATGAAAATGGAAAGGTCCTCGAAGGGCACACTTTTACCCGCAATCGATATTTGGAGGAGCAATCAATTAATTACTGTTTCCTTAACCGTTAAATGAATAGATCACAATAATAGATGCTCAATGACTGCGCACGAAACCCCCCAACCTTTCGTGGTCAAGCGTAGCGTCTTCAAGCGACCGACCTTGCGATGTCCGCGATATCCAAACCAGCGATGGTAATGAAATTTAAGCGCTCAAACGAATCCCCCCCCTGGTCTTCCGGAAGACAATGTGGAAACGTTGATGACCCATCGGCATTCGCTGACTGCCTGCGATTTTGAGGGTAAAAGTTTCCGACTCCGAAGCCTCGGGGGGGGGAGGGGATTTAAACCAAAATTGGACTTTTATCGGGTTGCTTACTTCAGCCCCAGTACTGCGGAATAAAAAACCGCAGTTATTTTTATTCTGCGAATCCTCGAGATATTTTCCCTGATTAATTTAAAATTGATTAAAATTTATTAATTTAAAATCCTCCGAAGACAACATCGGCGGCTCGCCTACTTTTCCACCCCAAAAACGCCGAAATGTTGAATTCCCTTAAAGCGCGCTTGAATCCAACTGCTGAGCGAAAACTGTGGGAAGGTTGAAGCGATTTCTGCACATTTCGATCAATTAAATCTCGGGTTGTCGGGGGAACTCGACAACTGCGATATGCCGACCTTGGGAGATTTAATTAATCGCGCTCGGGAGCTAACCACACTCCCGTGCAATGAACTTTACTAATCGCTGTGAGGGGGAATTCTCACTGTTATAAAGAATTCCAAAGGTACAGACCATAAATCCAAATTGCAGGGGTTAACAGTGAGGTGGTTTAGGAAGTTCGCTGCCGAATGTTTGATTTTGTTGTTGTTGGGTTTCAGTAGCATCAGCGACTAAGACCTTGTCTCTAAATTGCGCATGTTCTATGACGGATTTTCTGTTTGCTGCACGAAAAACCCGGATTTCCGAGAGAAAACCACGTTACCCTCGCCCAAGACTGAATAACTCAACCACGTTGTGAAAAAAACGTAAAACAATTCCTCGCGTCATCGATACGATTCGAACTCGGGCCTTTTCGTCGTGGTGTGTGGAGGGCGGTGATTCTACCAACTCTGCTACCCACGAGGGTGCTCTATAAGTACCCTCGTGGTCTTTATAAAGTATTAAAAATGAAACACGATTTTATAATAATAAAAGACCGAAAGTTGAAAATTAATCCGCAATGATTTAAAATAATCGGAAAGTGCATTTTAATTGCGTTCGGCGTTTAGAGAAATGAGCGCCGTCACCAAAGAGAAGTTTGTGGTGCGTCTTTTAGGAACAACGGGAAACGAGAGTTTAGGTCAGTGGTGCGCAAACTGTGGGCGCAACCCCCAGAGGGGTCGCGGATAAATTAAAAGGGCCGCCCCAATTTTTAAACGAAATTATTTTTTGTGTTCATGAAGGCTAAAACACACCCGCTGTTAAAATCGCTTTCTCAATACTGCGATGCAGAAACGTCCCTTTTTTATTTTTATTTATTTACTACTCGAACGAAGTCTGAGATACGAACTGGCTCTATTTTAAGGGGGGTTACACGCTGGCGCAAGGGGTATTCTTTACTTGTAGTCCGCGTCAGCAAATACTGGAATATGGAAAATAGTGGAGTGGGGTGGACACCCGAAAGCAGCTGAGCACCGCGACTTCTCAATATGTATTTAATACTTCTCAGTTGCCGGACGGAAGTCCCTTTAGTTCTTTAATTGGTGCTTCTTCTTTTACAGCCCAAATTGTGAAGATACCCGAAGGCCAAGGCGCCAAATGGGGTCGCAGTAAAAGTTATTGAGCGAGTCGTTGCACGCACGCACGCTTTATCTGGTTCGTGATTCGGCGCCTTCGTGTCAACTTCGATGTGTTTTTCATTCTTCTCCTACTTTTTATACTTTCGTTGATTTTAAGAAGAAAAAGATGACCTACAGCGAACTGTTATTGGGTGATGAGAACAAAACGGCCAAGGAGTGACGACGATAACGTTGCTGCAGGTACTCCAGAAGCTGAAAGGGTAAAAGCAATATTTCTTGTGAGAATTTAACGCGAACGTTATTTCAAGTGCAGAGCAACCACCCATTTCTGGAAGAGAGCCATCATCTTCCAAATCAAAAAGAATGAAGAAGAAGAGAAAATATGAAGAGGAATTTCTTCGAAGGACGGCTTCACTTACAGTGTTGTTGGGGGTGAGCAATGTCCTTTCGTGCGTGTTATGTTACGAACAAGTGGCCGCAAATTGAATTAAAGAGACGAAAGGTGCAGAGCTAATGAAAAAACTGAATCCTTTTTCAAAAGACATCTTTCATCTGAAATCTTTCACTAAGCGGCAGTTCCTTGTAAAGCTTTAAGAGCATCGTTGGAGTTTCATATTTAACAGCAAAGGAATAGAAATCACCTACTTTGCTGAATCTCTTGTTCTTCTCGCTGCAACGAAAATTATGTCAATTTTATGTGCGGACAGCAAAGATTTAAAAACCATTCCTCTCAGCGAGAGGAATGGTTTTTTACTCCCCGAGCGAGACTGTCTCTGGACAGTCTCGCTCGGGGCGTATTACAGTTACCGCGGAAAACATAAAATTGAATTTATGAAATCAATTGAGGGAAAGTCCAATTTTTGCAATCGGTCAGATGAATCCACAGATATTTCAAACCTCGCGGCATGCTCTTTCAACTGTCCAGAGGTAAAAGTGTATCCTGCATCGGCTTCACTACCGATCCAGCCAACAACAACAACATAGAGAAAAAACGTCTTATCAACCATCTCCGGCAAACCTGGCAGTCCCGATGGGCAGAATCAACTAAAGGCACCATAACTCGGAAATTTATCCCAGACGTTACCCAAGTCTAACCCCACCAGCCGGCCTGGTTCTCACCGGGGACTCTACACCACCTTCCTTCTAACGGGACATGGTTCCTTTAATGCCAAACTTTCGACCTTCGGAATAAAAGAATCACCATTATGCCACTGCGGTGAAAATCAAACATGGACACATCTGATGCATGAATGTCCCCTCTTTGAGGATATAAGATGCCACTTTATAACAAAAATATGTTTCAACCCGAAGGATCGGGAACACCTTGGGATGTGGGAGGAAGAGTACTATAGAGCCCTCTCGAAATTTGCGCACGAACTGTTCAGCAGACTACGAGCATTACCACAACTTCCCTAAACTCGACACTGGAACTCTGACAACTGAAACGGACAACAATGACTAGGACTTTACTGGATGAGACCTATATCCCCTTAGTGACACCATCCCAAACTGACATCCTGATCATTTGAACAGCAGTGGATGGGATCCTATCCCAACACTGACCAACTAATGGACTGTACACTGTCACGGACCTGACGAAGCCACAGCTTTGCTACATACACGCCATGTTAGTGATCTGAGCCGGCTCCCTTGTTCGGCCCTTTCTTCTGACTTACCCCGGCGGGGGGAGGCGACGGCTTTCCTGTCTCCTCCCCTCCTTGCCGACCCCACTCTTCCCTCTGGTGGGGTATGGGCATGCCCCACTGATTCCACCTGGGGTCGTCTTCCCTATTGACCCCATTCTTCTGTCTTTATCCCCCCAGTCTTCATTCTCCCTACCCAACTCTATCTGTATGCAAGCGAATGCCCCACACGCCAAAAATAACCGTGTCTAAATTACGCTGTTCGCCCACCATTTTGGCTTTTCCAATTCTAGCGTAATATTCCCACGCAATTTTTTTTTTTTTTTTTTTTAAGGTCCTAGCCACTGAAATCTCAGGAAACTATGTGGCAGGACCTGCCAGAGAGCAAATCTAAACTAGTGGTTACCTGGTCTGCCTCCACGGGGCGAAGTGCGGGCAACGCTGGGCCTCAGCTGGGGTCCAGCGGCTAAATGGCCAGAAGAACAACGGTACATAACACAACACACTCACATGATCCACACACTTTTAAATATCTGGCCTTCCCAGTGAACTGGTACACTCACAATGAAAGCAACGCGGAGATGGGGGAACCCCTGGTGCCGTTAGACACTTAACACACTTTGCACTTTGCACCTCGCTCAGATATTCCCACACACTTTTAAATGTGTGGCATTTCCCAGTGAACTGGTTCACCACAATGAAAACAACGCGGAGATGGGGGAAACCCCTGCTGCCGTAAGTGTAAGTGTGTGTGTGACAACAACACACACTTACACTTACCTCGCTCAGATCTTTCCCAGACCTCCCCCATGGTTCTCACCAGGTTTGTACACAACTTACCTACTTACTGGCCATGGATTCGTTAAAGCCAAACTAACATCACTGTGCATCATTGAAGATCCATGGGGGGGGGGGGGGGCTGGAAAGTTGGCATGGCACCATCTTATGTATGGTTGTCCCCTGTACGAGGACCTTCATTCTATATTAATCACCAAAATCATGTACTGAACTCAGAAATTAGGAATTCCACCTAATGGATAATATAGAAGAGTATACGGCATTTGCAAACTTTGCCCAGGAGCTTTTTGCAAGACGAAGAAAAAACCCTATCAACCATCCTAGGAACATACATACCGATGAGTAATCACTGAATAGTGAATAATATACACCAAACTGCTGATATTGAGACCTACCAATTGTGACAAACACCTGGATGAGTTTAAATACCTTGATGTGATTAAAACCCGTAAACAAGAGACATACTGAGACCGTCCAATTGTGACAAATACCTGGACATGACTAAACCACTGAGGGGCCTTTGTGTCTCAACAAGTGTGACAAATAACTGGACATGACTGACTAAACCATTGATGGGACTTGGTCTGCCAACCGGACCTTCACCGCGACTTCCACATCTTCAACTGAAACAGTTACTTGGACATGACTAAACCACAGATAAGAACTTGCCGCTCAACCATAACAAATACCTGGATATGACTAAACCACAGAAATTTGGTCTCGGAACCATGACCTGCACATCTTCAATTGAAACAGTTAATTGGACGTTACTAAACCACAGAAATTTGGTCTCGGAACCATGACCTGCACATCTTCAATTGAAACAGTTAATTGGACGTTACTAAACCACAGGGAAGGACCGTGCCTCTGGGCATGATAAATACCTAGACATAACTAAGCCACTGAGGGGACTCGGTCTCCCAATTGTGACCTGCACATCTTCAATTGTGACAATTACTTGGACATGACTTTACCACAGAAAACGACCTTGCCTCTTAACCACGATTTGTGTGTGATAAATGGCGATCAGTACCAGACTCTCTTGTCTGGTATCTTTGACTCCCATTCCCTACCCCCACTCGTGTAGGGGAGTTTACTCCACCGAATAATTTTGAGGACGCCTTCATCCACGCCTCAATATTTCTTACTATTTCCCTCCCACTTGACTTTCATATTCCTCACTCTCTGTCTGTGTTTTTTTTTTTTTTTTTTTTTTTTATAGGTCCTGTCACTAAATGCTCAGGCAATTAGGTGACATTACCTGCCAGAGAATAATGGGCAGCCTGCCTTATCTCCTAGCAGTGTGTACGGGCAACATGAGGTCCCATTATGGGTCCTGCGGCCACACGCCAGACCACAACAACAGAACCCAACTTACTAAGCAACAGCTCATTGACGTGATAAATGGCCTGCCCAACAAGGCTACAACTGGACCTGATGGCTTTCCGCTGTTTATCGTGAAGATGTGCTTTGGGTACATTGTGGATCTCCTCCTTAACATCTTCCGGAAGATTCTAAAGACAGGCGCCATATCTGAACTTTGGAAATCTTATGTCAAACCAGTTCCTAAAATTGGAAACCCCAAGACTGCTAAAGACTTCCGTCCAAATGCCATAGGATTTACTTTTTTAAAAGTTTTTGAAAAACTAATACATCCAGTAATTATCCAGCACTGTTTTTCTCACCGACCACCTTACCTCCACACAGTCCTCCACGACAGGTCCACGATCTCATATCTTCTCGATACTCTCTTCAGAGCAATAAAAGCCCTGAATGACAGAGCTCAACTGGACGTTATTTTTTTTTTTTTTTTGATATTAAATCTGCTTATGATACTGTGTCAATCCCTACCCTTTTATGCATCCTAAAAGAATATTTCAAGGCATCAAACCAAATAGTCAGCATTCTGGAGTCTTTACTACACCGAAGAGAGCTAATTATAGAAAATGGATCTTACCAAAAAACTATTTATGCAACGAGGGGGATGCCTGAGGGTGGGGTGATGCCGATCACCCTCTTAGCAATTCTTCTTGAACCATTCCTCGCTGCACATCCAAATTTCTGCTCCTTCGCCGATGATTTATTTTTTTTATTATTTCAAAAGACCACAAACAGATTCAAGAAATTAATAATCAAACCTCGAATCAAATTCAACAATTAATAGATTATTTACAGTTAGCTGGACTGGACTCCAACTAAACAATGCGAAGTCAGCCCACATGACAATTACGAAGAGAAAGTTCAGGAATGACATCCGAGTTGTAGTTAATGGCGAGACGATAGCAAAAGTATCATCGCATACTGACCTAGGGTTAACGTTGGATGAAGATTTAAATTTCAAAGATCACTTCCTGAAGACAAAGAAGAAGACCTACGCTGCATTTTAGGCTATCCGCCAGGAGCTCGTAGGCTGCCACAACATCAATCTGCTTTGCCAATACATTGATCGGTGTGTCACTCCTATACCTTTTAGATTTGCATCTGAAATCTGGTCCTCAGCATCTTCCTCTCTCCGTAACAAATTCTTGGCGATGGAATACTGGATTCTGTGGTGGCTAAACCGTTTGGGAGGGAACCCGTTCACCATCTCCAAATCTATTCTTCTAGTCAATCTAGGCATGACCCCACTGGAAGCTCACTGTTCTCAAAATAAAACCTGTCCACACTCTCTAAGCTGCTAACCCGTGAGATTGATGCCCCATCGATAGAGGATATTATCTCACTTCCCAAAGCAAATAATAGAAACCACCAGAGCTGGCAACGTTCCCTTAGGTTGAAGCTCACTGTCCTGGACTCCCTGAAAGGAATGTTCCCGTGTAACACGATTCAACACCTCCATAGATCTAGATAAGTTTAGAGAAAATAGAAGATACAGAAGCCAAATTGTGGATGAAATCTTGACTAAATCACCAGAATTATTATAAAATGCGAGCTTTATTTGTATGAGAAATGGAAATAATTTAACGCAAAACTTTAAGGGAAAGCAAATGGTAATGATAGAAAAATATGTAGAACAACCTGTATTTGTCATTGCAATATTAATTTAATATCAATTTTATTTTAAAGTTACCGCTATTAAGGAATATAATTTTCTAAACAGTTTCGTTATTTTAAATATCAAAAATTTGTATAAAATTGTACGCTGTATTTAGAAAAACATATGTATTTGTACACTCTTCAGGGGATGAACTTAAGGTTTATAAACAGATGATAATAATAATAATAATAATAATAATAATAATAACACTTATCGTATACAACACGGAATACTTTTGTCTGGCTTTTACAGAGTGATGTATACTTCACAAGAGTACTTATTGCGCAGTTGTGGGAACCACGGGTGGCGCCCTCTCCCCAACCACCCTGTACCTCGCTCAACTTATTCAACGCGGGGTGATCGTTTGATTCGCGGACTGCCGCGAGATTTTGTTTCCCACACGAACTTTCCACGACTGCGGCTACAGGCGCTTTCCTGATCGCCACTGAGCACACTCTGTGTGAGCGTGCCAGTACGTGTGGAGGTGGTGAACAGAGTGAGTTCTTTTTAGCCGCGTGTCACGACGATCGTGACACGAGCAAGTGTCGTCGGACATTGAGATCGAACAGCGACATGCGATTGGTTATTGCGTCAGAGGGTGCTGACCTTATCGAAAATGGCCAAAATATAAACCGTTTTGTTACTTTTCGGGTGTGCGTGTTTATGTGAGGGTGGCTTCCCACAATTAACAGCTAAGAAAACAAAACAGCGTTGCACACTTGAACCAGAAGATGACGCGACATTGGCAATCACTAATATTATCGGGCTCGTCCTTCTCATTAATTGTTTTTTTTTTTTTGGTTCATTTTTATTGTTTGGCAGTCTTAACTGAAGAATAAGGATTGGATTTGTTCTTTTTGCCGTATTCGGTTGAAACAATTATTTTAAGGCGCAAATTAAAAAGGAAACGATTGTTTTATTCTTTTCTCGGCACTCAAAAAATTATAAAATTGCACTTTTCTTCTCTAAAAATCGGGTCGTTTTACCTCGGGGAATACATCGAGGGGTGGCGTCAATTTTATACGGTATTTAATAAAGGGGGTCGCGTCGAAATAACTTTGCCCGCTACTGGACTCGACAGAGAATTCGTAAGTTGGGCACGTGCACCGACAGTCGCGAAAACATCTCCGTTCCTTTTCCGGTGAACTTGTTTCGAAACTATCGCCAGCTCTTTCTGGCGCACTACGTAAACCAGAGACGGGTTGCGTATTGCGCGAGCGGCGTGTCACACCGCATCACGTCTCGGGTTTACAGATTTTTGCCTCGAGCCGAAGCCGCGCAGTGTACACAAACGCCGCTTTCCGTCTTCAACACGAACTTGTAACGCCCGAGGGAGACTCCTCGCTTGCTGCGTGGCATATGGGGGAGGGGTGGGGGGGGGGTTTCCAAGGTTAGTGTCCGTATACCGGGCTGTTTCGCGAGTTTATCGATTACCGGTCAGAGGCACTCTTCGTCGCACGCTCAGGTTGCGAAGGAATTCGAATTACGGGCAGCAAACAACGTGCGCGTGTGGGTTGTTGTTGTTGAATGTGGATGGGACGTCATTCACAGAAGCGGGGAAGTGTAGTTGGCCCCGTTTCGCGCCCTAAGGGATAGAAAGCCACCGTCCATCTTCACCAGAAACAACTCCGATATCAGTCGAGGTATGGCAACCCCCTTCCCCTCCCCTCCCCTCCCCCAGGTGCTCCCTCTTGATTTCTAAGATGCGCCCAACTTATTGGGTGTCCCAAACTTTTCATGATCAGGGAAACGTATCTGTTTGAACGGGTTGTTTGGCCTATTTTAGAATAAGCCTTCCTGATTCAGCCAACACGACAGCCTCGCAGCCTTAGTTGCTTTGGCACTTAACACACTCGCCTTAAGGGCAACGAGGTGAAAGTTCATATCGTCTGTAAATTGCACGCATTCTGTCGCCGATGCTGTTTGCCGAAATGAAAGCATATAATTTTTAGCAGCGAGTACACCCAGCGATCAGGGGAGGCGGCACCGAGAAGCCTTTCGGGAACTTTGTGACGATTAACCGAGTCCAGACTCCAAGAATTAAAATTTCTTCGAGCGGCTCGGAACGTTATCCTCGGATTAGTGAAACCCCGGGGACTGCAATCCGTTTAATTACATCGAATAGAAGCGTGCCCTTCTCCCCGAGACAGCAGGGTGTGACAGAGGTGCACATGCGTGGCACATAAGTATTTGGCGGGGTAATTTACATTTAGTGAAATGATTACGGCTATTGATGGGAGAGCGTGCGAAAAAGAAGTTATTTAAATCAAACAAAAACATTTTATTGGTTTAAAATTAACATTGGTCCTTGAGATTGTCACAGACATCCTCTCAGATATGCCCCACAAGTTCACTTGCTACCTGGGAGTCTAAAACGCTCATGGAACTGATATTCCAGTGACACTCGAGTGGACCCAATTTTGGTGAAGTTCGAATGGTCTGTGACAGCCAAATCCTCTGCTTGCACCTTCACGATGGTGGGACTGTTAGTAATCCTGGGTATAACCACCATGAACAAGCACACGGTGGGTGACCACCCAGGTGTGAACCAACGTAAGTAGGGGTCGAGGTGTGGCGCCCACACCACATGGAGGAACGCCGCCCCTCCATGTTACCAGGCAGTACTAGGTGGTAGATGACTCTCATCAACCGGTGAAATACCACCACTTTGCTTATTGGATACTTGAAGTGGTGGAACCCATGTTTTGTCTCTAGAGCTAAGTTCCCGTCAACCCTTCCCCATCTCTTCCATCATGCAGTATGATTGATGACTTTTGAGGTTATGATGAACGTCGTGGCGAGATCCAATATTCCTTACATTTCGAGGGTACAGCTCTAAAACGGTGTTCGCAGGCCGGCCGCTAGTTAGTACACCGGACTGAACCTATTGGTAACTCTCTAGGAAGCTTCCGGATCAGCTAGTGTATAATCTTGCTGCCTCTACTCTGCCAGAGAGTGACTGGAGGATGTCCGAGTAGTGTGAATGCGGGGAGCATTCTCGAGGCCACGTTATGTCAAGGATCTGGGTATATTCTTACTATGTGTAAGCCATATCCAAAAGTTTCATTACTTCATACAGCGTGTCCCATCCACTCTTTCTTACTATTGAATACACCATGAAATGTCAAACTAATAGAGCAAGCTTATCTGCGGAAAGATCTAAACCTCCCAAACACTTCCTAGTTAATTTCACAAATATACGTGGTCTCAGTTCTAATCTCAACGATGTCCATTTCCACTTGCAGTGACATGTGGACATGTGTTTTGTAAAGGGCGCCTCCTAGAACGTTTGTTCAACTTCGCCTCGTATCTCTGTGAAGATCAGTATCACTACAATTGGGCCAGATATGTGTGTGACGGAGGTTTGTGTGTATTATACGTGTGTTCTGTTGTTCTGTTCTGGCCGCTTTTCAGGTACCTGGACAGATGATCCTGGGTACTCGTCCACACCACGGGGAGGTGGGCCAGTCCCAATAAAACACGTACCGTCTGTAAAGAGACTCTGACCCACCTGGTGTTATCAGCAGGTGGGCCAGGAACCTCTGGGGGCCCATTCCAGAGGCAAGAGAGGAGAAAGAAATAAAAAAAAAAAAAAAAAAAAACTACCCGTGGTGCAGGTTACAAAAAAAAAAAAGAAAAAAAAAAAGAAAAAAATAAAAATAAAAAAGCTAGTGGTGCGTGCAGGTAATATATTATAATAAAGGTAATATATTGTAATATATTATAATAATAAAGTGATATATTTATGTATGAAAAATAAAAATAAAATAAAAATTGATAGTGTGGCAAATTGAGCAAAAAAAAACGATAATAATTATATTAATAATAAAATAAAAAAAATAATAATAATGGTAAAAATAATAATAATAATAAAAAAATAAATAAAAATAATAAAAATTAAAATAAATAAAATAAAAAATAAAATACATAGAGAAAAAAAAATAAATAATAAAAAAAATTATAGTAAAATAAAAAAATAATAAATAATAAATAAAAATAAATAAAAATTTGAATTTAGCCTTCCCCTTCACAAGTGTGAAATGTAGGCTGTAGAATCGTTTGTCTGGTTTTGGTTGGCATTGGCATACATGGTCTTTCGCCTGGTAAAAATGCCAGATGCAAAGGCCTGCAGGGAGGAAAGATTGTCTGGAGTGTGGATTAGTTGATCCACATTGTCATTCAGAATGTCTCTCCGAAGTTGATCTCTGAGATCCTCGTACAAGTCACAGTCAAAAAGAAGGTGGTACCAGTTTTCCTTGCCTCCACAAAAGAGAAGCCCCAGTTGGTATAGCTTTTTATTGAGGGAGCTGTGGCCGGTCACCAAGAAGGACGTTTCAAGGCTGAGAGAGAACCAGGATCTTGCAGTTTTGGTTATCGCAAACTTTACCTCGGGGATCAATCTTTTGGTTACTGTGCCTTGTGGCGACGTTTTCCACCTGGTTTGCCAGATGTTGACCAGTTCGCTGTAACATCTTGTTTTTTTCCCACTTATCATCTGCAGTGAGATTAAGCTCAATACCCAGAATACAGGTTGGTATTTTCTTTCTGATTCTGAAGCAGAGCCCACGGAAGATCGTAAACAAATCAAGCGGGAGAGTTCCCGCAATTACCTGAATTGCTGCCGTGGAGACAGTCCTGCATATACGGTGGGTAGCCAGGATCATTCCTCTCTGAATGGAGTTCAGTTTGTTTCTCATTTTTATAACAACTGCACGGTGGAACCACACACCGGCAGCATAAGTTACAATGGGTAGGAATACTGCTTTGTAGTATAGCGATAAGGTTCTCTTAGACAAACCCCAATCACTTCGAGAGACTCTGAGGATGGAGGCAGAAAAACCTTTAACTTTGGTGCTGAGGTGTTGGAGGTGTGGGAAGAAGCAGAGTTTGTGGTCTATAGTGACCCCTAAGACCCTTGCTTGCGTAACTAAAGGCAGTTGCACACCAGAGATCTTGATTTGCGGGGGTCTCCGCAGGTCAAGTTTGTTCTTGAAGATCATCATTTTGGATTTAGCTGGATCTGCCAAACCCCATGTACTTTTTCTGACAGAATCTCAGTTATCGGTTGATTCATCTACTGCTCATCTCAGATGCCCAAATTATTCGCTGTATGATTCCTTTCTCCTCAAAGGTGGTACTTGTGCATATGTCCGTTCCGATATTCCCCGTCACAGACTTGGAATTTGGAATCTCCTCTTTTCTATCTTCACTGGCTTAAAATCTCTCTACCTCATACTGTCAAATTCATCTCAATGGCAATGTTGTCTCTATCGTTCTTCCAAATCCACTAATCACTTGGAGCTCTTTGACTTCCTCTCTTTGCAAATTGACTTTCTCCAGTCCAACTTTCCTAACAGTGAGGTAATTTTCCTTGGTGATCTTAATGTTCACAACTCCAGCTGGCTTCCGTTTTCTAGTCACACCGACCCAGCTGGTCGAGATGTTGAGGCTTTTGCAATTACTAATGACTTTGAACAGATTGTTTACCTGCAAGAATACAGGACAATCCGAATCATACAGCCAATACGCATGATCTTTTTCTCACAAACAACCCTTCTAAGTACACGGGCGAAGTGAGTGGTCCTTTAGGCACTTCAGATCACAACTTGGTGATTGTCTCTTCTCCAACGGAACCTTTACCTCATGGCTATTCCCAACCTCGTGTTGTTTGGCATTACAAGAATGCAAAATGGGATGACCTGCGAGACTTCTTTTCTTCTTTTCCTTGGAAGGATTACTGTTTCAAAACTTCTGATGTAAACGTTTGCTCAGATCGTGTCAGTGAAATTATTCTTGCAGGAATGGAATCCTTTATCAAACACTCCACTTTAAAATCTCGTCCTTTATCTAAACCTTGGTTTTCCAATAAATGTGCTAAGGCTGTTCAAGAGAAGAATGTTGCATATCGTAATTGGCTTGTTTCTAATTCTTCAGTTTCATTTTCTGCCTACAGCAAAGCTCGCAACAATTGTAAAGCAGTTATTAATCAATCCAAACTAGAGTTTGAACCGGCTAAGAGTAGAAAACTTGCTTCTTGCCCTAATGGTAGCCGAGCATACTGGTCTCTTGCCAAAGCTATTGGCCGCAACTTTTGCCCATCTCTGCTTCCACCTCTGTCCAAACCAGATGGTTTTGTTGTCACTTCAGCCAAGGATAAAGCTGACCTGCTAGCATCCCATTTTTCTTCCAGCTCATGTATTAATGATCTTGATAAAACACCTCCCACCATTCTCAACACGCTCCATTCAATGCCTCCTGTGGTCTTCCGTCAAAAGGATATCAGAAGGATTTTGACGAACCTTGATGCTAAGAAAGCTCCAAGTCCTGATGGTATTTCTCCACTTGTTCTCAAAACCTGTGCTCCTGAACTTACGCCTATTCTTTGCCGGCTTTTTTCACTTTCTTATTCCAAAGGTGTTTTTCCTTCTGCTTGGAAATTTGCTCATATTCAGCCAGTTCCTAAAAAGGGTTACAAATCCCTCCCATCCAATTATCGTCCCATCGCAATTACTTCTACTCTTTCTAAAGTAATGGAGAAATCAATTAAACGCCAACTCTTAAACTACCCAGAAACCTTTTTTCTGATCACCGATTGCCAATACGGATTCCGTCAGTGTCGATCCACTGGTCATATTCTGGCTTATGTTACCCATTTATGGACTAATTCAATGGAAAGGTTCGGTGAAACACAAGTAGTTGCTCTTGACAGTTCAAAGACTTTCGATCGTGTTTGGCATAAAGGTCTTCTAAACAAGCTTACATTTCATGGTTTGACAACTGTTTTTAGTAATTGGTTATCCAGTTTTCTCTCTGATCGCTCACTGAGGGTGATGGTAGATGGCTCTCTGTCTTCTAACTTCTCCACTAATGCCGGTGTCCCCCAAGGTTCAGTTATTTCCCCCACTCCTTTCCTCTTGTATATTATTGACCTTCTTCCATTGACTGGAAATCCTATCCATAGGTTTGCCGATGATAGTACATTGCATTCCACTTTCCATTTTGAGAAACCTTGTCCTGCTCAATCAGCATCAACTTCTCGAAAATCTGCTACCAATTCCTTAAATGTCGATCTTCAGGTAATTCTCCAGTGGGGCAAAGACAACTTAGTTGATTTCAACCCTTCTAAAACTCAGTCTTGTCTTATATCTCGCAAAAAGGATTCTTCTGCTCCTATGCTTATCTTTAGTGACACTCCGATTTCTAGGCAAAATGATTTATCTCTTTTGGGGATTACCCTGACTTCTAATCTCTCTTGGCACAAGCACATTACAAATATTGCTTCTTCTGCATCTAAAAAACTTGGTTTTCTCTTTCGCTCTCGGCGTTACTTTTCTTCCAAACAGCTGCTCACTCTGTATAAATCGCAAATCCGCTCTAGCATGAAACATTGTTCCCATATCTGGGGGCGGCGGCTCCAAAACCTCTCCTGTTGTCTGTACCTCTCAGGCTTCTTGATTCCATTGAGAAGAGGGCAGTTAGGTTAATTAATGATTCATCTCTAACAGAGTCTCTCCACTTGCTGTCTGATAGACGTACTGTTTCTGCTGCATGCCTCTTCTACAGGTACTTCCATGGGCACTGTTCTTCTGAATTGGCTTCTATAATTCCCGCTCTCTCTTTCAAAACAGTCCGAATACGTGCCGCCACCAGCCAACATCCATTTACTGCCCAACTTCAAACTCACAGAACCAACTTGTCATCTTCCGAGCTTATTCATTCAACTGCCGTTTTCTGGAACAACCTTCCTTCATACGTATTTGCTGAAAATTACAATCTACAGAAGTTCAAGTCCAATGTCAACAAATATCTTTTTTCCTCTTCTCAACCTCCAACCCAAGCACGGTACTAAGTACTATAGGTTCTAATACCTCTCGTGTTTGGGGTTTACATAAAAAGAAAAAAAAAAAATACACTAGATGTGACGAGTGTATGTTATACATAAAAAACACAGCGTCCTAAACGAAATCCCGACTGGGATAATCTTTTTTGCTCGCAATACTAGCGTGTGTCGACTTCAACCAACGCAGTCTTCTCACGTTGCTTCCAGCCAACCTGGATTTCGTCGCGGTAATTATGCTCATGCCGGTGGCTGTAATATCTTTATTTGTCCTACCAAAAATAAAATGCAGGTGTACATTTGTAAGAGACAAATTCCCTTCACGGCAGAAAAAGCCAGGGGATATGTCAAACCTAATCTGCGCAACAGAAAACACTTTTGACAGCCAGCCAGAAACAGCGTTCAAGTCACACCATCTACCAATTTCACTTCCAGTAGCACTCAACGGACCAATGCAGTTTTTTCACATTGCAGACGCAATGTGATTGCGTCTCCGTAATTATGCTCATGCACCATCAGAAAGCGGTTAAGAAAACTGATTAGCCCTTCCCTTCACAGCAGAAACGTTGCTGCGCACCATCCAATTTACCCTGGGGAGCCCTCAATCTATGGAACCCATGCCTCAGGCTTCACTTAATAACCTACTTGCTGAAATTTATCGCAAGAACTGTAGCTCCAAAAACAGCCACAATCTGTAGCCGCAGCAAAGCGTGGGGGAATCGACAGCTCGGCCTGGAATTTAGTAATAAGAAAAACCTACGTGCAAAGTGGAAAGTCATTTTACACCCACAAGACAGGAACACATACTGAAAATCTCGTATTAAGTTCAGTACAAGAAAATCCACAGCCATTCAAGCATACATCGTTAAAACAATTAGGAGTGGAAAGGCATGGCGAGATCAATTGCCACAACAACTTAACCCGATTCAGGGACTTGTTCACATTTCCAGATTTACTCAACAAGTGCATCGACCTGGTAGACCTACAGGAAGGTGTCAGCGAGATGCCTTCACGTCATTTCAAAAAGAGAGCTAATTCATGTCATCAATGGCATGAATTCATGGCATCAACTCTCTGTTAAAAGTGTTTGAGAAAACTATCATTTATGAGCACTGATCGACCAATGCTTCTCTCATAGACCCAAACATCTGCATACTGTGATCCCCAAAAGATCTACATATACAAACCTATTGGATACCCAATTTATAATTCAAACTGCTCTCAACAGTAAATCTCAGCTGGACGTCATCTTCCTGGATATTTCATCTGCTTATGATAAGCTCTCAATTCCCGCTTTCATCTACATCCTGGAAAAATACTTTGGCATTACAGGAAGCCTGCTAAAAGCCATCAACCTCATCTTTACGCCAAGACAACTCATCATCAGCCATAAATTCTTCAAAGAGGAGCGCGTTATAACGCGGGAGTACCGCATGGAGGTGTCCTGTCCGGTTTATGGTTCGCCGCGGCCCTTGAACCTTTCCTCGCAAGGTATACTGATTTCTCATCATATGCAGATGACCTCAAATTATATATAAAATCAAATGACCCTGAACAAACCCACCTGATCAACAGCCTTGTACCCTATCTACTGCAGTTAGGTGTGAAGCTAAACATATCTAAATCAACCCAAATCACATTTTCAAAAAAGAGAATCAAAAATGACATCACAACGGAGTGCAGCTTATGCAGACGATATTAAGATCCTAACACCTATCCAACCGTCCATGACCAATAGGGCATTGTGTGAGCAGATTAATTATAAGCTTCTGAACTTATTCGTGTACTTATACAAATTTGGCTTGGCCCTAAATCCTCGGAAGACTGTAATTATGGTGTACTCGCTCTAAAAATCGCCTACGCTCGTACACCCGAAACTTAATGGCAAACCTATCTCAGTTCTTGAGACGCATAGAGATCTCGGAGTAACATTTGATACGAAACTTACGTTCAACTCTCATATTGACCTAATTGTAGAGAAAATGAACTACTTACGTTGAGCAACAAAACAGCACCTTTTGCACGTGAAACAGACTAAAACAACCGCACGATATTTAAGAACCACAGTGTATTCGGCCATTTTGTATGGCGCCGAACTGTGGGCGTCAGCCACCCCTACCCACATTAGGAGAATATATGCGAGTGAATTCTGGCTGCTGAAGTGGGCAAACCATAAGCACCATCTCCATGAACAGTTAAGAACCACGCAACTCTCTGAGCAGCTTAAACTGCAGCGTTTACCAGACATCATTGCCTGGAAACGATTAATAACCACAATCAAAATGATGACTGGCAGGCACGACATCATCACCAGGCTTCTGACAGCTTTGTGAGTGGCACATCGTGCCATCTGCATTAAGAGGCACCAAATCCTTGAGAATAAAGACCAACAGACTGAAGATGGTTTATACCCGCCAATGCGTTAGAATCAATTCAGTGCCTAACACATATGGGAATTGACCTACTAAGGCTCACAGAAGATCCGAAATATACGAAACAAACTGCAGTGTGGCTCGCTGAGGCTACTGTTGTTGTGTAGTAGTTGTGTGAATTTCTGTCAAGAACTGCGTGTACTTATTTCAACAAGTGTACATCTCGCACAAGTTGATCAGTGGATGTGATGTTAAAATGAACTTTTCTATTACAATTGCCAGGACTCTACACAGAAATGTAGTGATGAGCAATGCAGTTTATATTTCATCTTTTAGTGTATATTTAACCTTTCTTGTATATTTTAGACATTCTTTTATTCACATTTTATGGTAATCCCCTGGAATTTTCTGCCGTGAAGGGAATTTGTCACTTACCAATGTACACCTAGATTTTAATTTTGGTAGGACAAATAAAGATTTATTTATTTATTTTTAAGGAAAGTAAAGTCTCACACCGACCTCGGCTTGACTTGGGACGAGGTCCGGCCTCACTTTTCAAAACCATTTCTCGACCATGAAAACTAAGACGTTTTCGGCGATGTGGGCAATTCGACAAGAGCTGACGGGGTTATTCCACGTCGATGTAGTCGGTGGATACGTCCATCGGTGCCTACAACCCATTGTGATCACGTGTGGGCATCACCAATCTGGTCTTCTGCACCGACCTCGTACATAAACAGATTCTTGGCAGTCGAGTAGTGGGTAATGCGATGGATGAACAGAGTCACGGTCAGCGCATTCACCATCTGACCCCAGGGCTGTTTTATATGCCAACCAACTTAAATATCCTGGAGAGTTCACATTTCATCCAGGAATATTCTTCTTCTTCTTCTTTCTCAGATGCTAACTGGTGTGATTAACGCCCCCAGTCTTCACGGAGTTATCGCTACTCCACGCAGTAATGACAATCCCTACTTACCGTTGCATTCTACACTATCCAACCTGTGCTGTCTGAAGAACTTCTTTCCGAACAACGCAGTCCCCCTTTTCAATACATTGGCAATAGACCACCCTGTGAAATACTGTGAAGGCAAGCAGTAGAGAGTGAAGAGCCTCTCTGAAGCCTACAACTTGCTTGAACTATAGAAGTATGAAGAAGAAGCTTGAACTAGAAAGAAGGTAGGAACTTGAACTTTATAAACAGGAAGGAATGACCAAAATATAAAATAGCTGTTGGACATCTACTTTTAAATGGTACTGTGAATAATTCCCTCTTCTAAAGTTGTCGATAATTACATTCTGTAAACGATTCGCACTTGTGTAAATATTGTAAACATGATTTGTAAATATTGCATTGTAAAAATTGCCACTCTTGCATTTTTGTACACCCTTCTAACCGGTTGGCTGTGTAAAAGGGGTGAAAGCAATCACTTGGTATAATAATAAATGGATTTAATAATAATAATAATAATGTCCTGTGCTGAAATGATGGAATCGCACGATTTATCTTAAAGGATGTGTCTACATCATGGATGCGCTTCTTGGAATCCCAAATGGCATTCTCACCACTCAGCTTCCCAGCAGCTTTCAACTATTATACAGTGCGCACCATTTCCAAAACAACACAAGGAGCCACCTCAGCGACACAGTTCAGCAGATCAATAATGAAAGGCTCGTGACCCCTCAAAGTCATGGAGAAGTGCCTTCTTCTCATCTTAACCAATCACGTGACCCTTTAAAGTCATGGAGAAGTGCCTTCTTCCAATCTTAACCAATCATATTCTGCCATATGATTCTCCATATGTACATTACGCGTTGAAACGGAGCAGACCCGGAACAAGGTATTTCCGCGTTCTGGGTACAAAGGTTTTTCGGCATCATCTTACTAAGAAAATATATCTTTCTTGCCTCATCGTTCTTCTGTTTTTGGTGCCCTGGGCAAGGACCCTGCTAGCCCGTGACTTAATCCGGCACTGAAACAGTGATCATCATAAAACCTGCTGGCCACCACTAACACCATTCTGGAAGTTCTTCCTTAATTTAGAAGGTGTCTACTTCGATGTCCAATCCGCATTTGAGATGCATTGATGTCCGTATCATCCTCCAGTTGTGTTAGAAAGCAAGCCAGATCAAATGCGATGTCCTTGAATTCTTAAATTCGTCTCTTACGACAAAGGCTCTCCATTTGACCGCGAATAAAAATTCTTTCACACTGACAGTTGAGGCTGGTATTCCTCAGGCGGGGTTCTATCTGGGTTCATCTTTACCACCACAATCCTTCCAGTCCTTTGCTATTAAACTGATTTCATTAGCTATGCTGACGACTTGAAGTTCCTCTATCGGATCCACGAAACCGACAGCCCAAATACTGGATGCACGTCCATCATCAGCAGCCTACTCAATCTGTCAACATAATTCTTATAGCTTTCCATAACAAGATATCCTAGGAAGTCTGCACTTACGATATTCTCTCTCTAAACTCACATCCAACGCAGCTGAACCTGGAAATCCATGGAACTTCCATCCCATCCCACTAGTCACCAAGACGTGCAGAAATCGCTGGGTCATTTTTGACTCAAAACTCACTTCAAACATGTTGCTGATATCCTCAACAATTATTATTTTATTATTATCAGTTTATTCACCAAAGGTTCACCCCCTGTACAGCCAGTGGGCTAAGAGGGTGCACAGATATTGCGAAATATACAGCGTACAACTTTATACAAATTTCAAGATACTTATAATAATTGCATAAATGAAATAATTATATTTGCTTAATCGCAAGTTACAATTCACTTTAAAATAAATTTTATCTTAAAAAAATGTACGGGGTGACTGTATATGTTCTTGTTTATACTCCAGCACAACGCTAGTGTCAGTGGAGTTTGCAATAAATCAATCAATACAAATGATAATCGTATTTAGCAGTCATGGGATTGAACTCCCCTCTACTCAAAGAGCGGATGCTTTTGCACTCGCGCTCCTGACCACTCGGCTACGTCAGGCTCTTTCATTCAGTAACTGTGATAACAAAATTTACTTCTTTCCATTAAAAATTCAGTTTAATCTTCACCTTAATTTTCTCCTGGTGATTTGATTCATAATTTGGCTTCTGTATGTGTTATTGTCTTCGAACTTTATTGGATCAATGGAGAAGGTGTTGCGCGGGAACATTCCTTTTAAGGAGTCCAGGTTAGATAGCTTCATCCGAAGTGGGAGAGGCTGGCTCTGATGGTTTCTATTTCTTGCTTTTGGGAGTGAGATTATATCTTATATCGATGAAGATATAATCAAACTGGGACATCAAACTGGCAGGTTAGCAGTTTGGTGAGCGTTCATAGATTCTTTTTGAGGGCAGTGAGCTTACAGGAGGTCACGCCTAGGTTGACTAGGAGACCGGATTTCGAGATGGTGTACAGATTCCTCCCAGACGGTTCAGCCACCGCAGAATCCAATTTCCAGTGTCGGAGGCATATAGGGGTATAGATGTCAGATTTATATTTTAATAAATAAATCTTGTTTATACTCCGGCACGACAACCAAGTCATTAGAGTTTACAATAAATCGTCAATACAAATATTTATCGTATTTAGTAGTTGCGGGCTTGAAGCCCGGTCCACTCAAGGAAAGCGTGCTATGCAGTCTCGCTCCTGACCACTCGGCTACGTCAGGCTTAAATTATGTATTGTCCGATCAGTTTAAGTTGTGGTAGCCTGGAGCTCCTGGCGGATAGATCAGGATACACTTTCTACGTGTACTTAAGTGTGTTCTCACTTCATTGAATTCAGGAATAACGGAAATGCTGAAATTTAGAAAGGTGTTGTAAGGAAGCTTCGCCCTTCGCTTACTGAAGAGGTTTATTGAGGACAAATCCTAAAGAAGACGTGTAATCGAGGAATAAGTTCTCACCACAAACTGCGTGGTCGCCAAAGTGGTACAAAGAGCAACCATGTTCAAATGGCCGAGAGATTCTGTCAAGCATCGAAGATTCTGCGTAGATCCCCTTTCAGTGTAAAAAAAAATCTGTAATTCTGTAACTATGTTTTGCGAATAACTATTCTTTGTAACGTATTCATTATAACGATATGTTAACCCTCCTTCTAGCATTTTTCCTGTTACTGGCATTGCGTCACTCCTTGACGTAACCCCCTATGATTTCTGTGATGCCAAAATATAGAAAACATATTTATCCTACTTTCAGAGCCTTCGTATAGTTAACATATATAAACACCGCCTTTTATTCGAAGATGCGCTTATTTTCAGGGCCTGCGTACCCACGAAGCGAATCCATAGGAGTCCAACATCCAGGGGAAGGGCGGGAGCATTTTCTGAGCAAACTTACCCCATCTAATTGAAAATACTTAGGTTACTTTAGGAGGGAGTCGCTGGTTGCAGCGCTAGTGTTAGTTTATGCTAAGTTAGCTCCTGGATAATCGTCGTAATTTTGTGTTTTCCGGCCATCCCACAAGTGATGAATACGTGTGCCAAGATCGTGAACAGTAGATGAGTCTGCAGACACTTTTTTTTGCAGCTGACAGTTGAGGGGTTGTTGAAATATAAACGTTTATTTTTACGGCCGACTCACCGTTGAAAACAGTGTTAAAAAGGCAAAATGGCTGCCAATGCATCTGCTGTTCTTTAACTCAGCTATTTTTGAAATTTATTGTCCCGCTCAAGTCTCGAGTTGTACAACGAGTCTGTTGAATATTTTGGACTATAGGGAGAGGCTGTTGGCGGTCAGGTGATATTTCCTGGTTGACCATCTTCGTTAACCCGTTTTATTTCTGTTATTTCGGTCTCGCTCAACGTGAAATTGTGTACGTATTTCTGTGCCATATTGTCTTCCTCGATGTCTCACTTCAAAATGGCGTGGAGGGGGGAAATTGTGGTGGGAAACTGTGTTTAGAGCGCTGCCATTTTGGATCGTGACGTCGGAGCTCAGATCGATTTGTTTGTTTGTTTGTTATTTAGTTTTTAGGAGCATTACCAACTAAGGCCATATTGCTCCGGGGACATGCGGTGGTCATTCCCTGACCTTTCCGCATCCTCCATATTTGGTGGGCACGGGCTCGAACCCCGGTCTAATCAAGAAGCGTGTGCTACCCACTGCTGCTCCTGCCCACCTGGCTACGGAGGCTCCATTTGTATTGGTTGACTTTATAGTGAGTACGATATCACCCATAATATTGGGAGTTTTGTTTATGTTCCTCGTTTATAGTGGGGGGGAGGGGGTTGTGATGGAAATTCATTAGATTGAAAAATATTTGGTACTTGTGAAAGAACTAAATTTCTGCAAGAACATCATTAAATACTTAAATTTGTGAATTTTATAGCGCTCCTGGCGACTATCGCAGGAGTTAGGTCCACACACTTGAACTTGTTTATACGCACTTCTATCCTAACCAAGTCGGTTTTTAGAAATAAAACTGTTCGTATATATATATATATATATATGTGTGTGTGTGTGTGTGTGTGTGTGCGTGCGTGCGTGCGTGCGCCGACCGGGCTAGCCAGGTGGGTAAAGTGCCTGCCTCGCAACCCAAAGGTCGCGGGTTCGATTCCCGCCTCGGGCTTGGATCAAAGTACTGCAAAAACCTTGGGAGGTGCATTATGGCCACAGAAGCCTATGCGCCAACAACTACTAAAAAAAAAAAAAAGTGTGTGTAGTTTGCAACGTATTGGAGGGTAATTGCCCTCCCATATCTGAATACAGCGATATCCCTTTTTTTATTTATTTGGTGATTAGTAATTTTTCGTATATTGTTTCCTTCCATCGTCCCATTTCATTATTGCGGGAGGTTTTCAAAATTATTTCATTTTTGTACTTTCCTTTAAACCTCTTTTAGTTCAGACACTCTGTGTACTTCTTTTTTCTATCTTTTCAGACTCTATACTTACGTTACAAAGTACACATTTTTATACTTTTGCTTCCTTTACTGCTCCCCTGCGCGTTCTGCAGCATTTGACATGTGATTCCTTTCATAAAACTTCCCTATTTTTCTCTCAACTGCTTAGTTGACAATATAATATTACTACTACTATATATATATATATATATATATATATGTATATATTATGTACTATATAGATGCTGAATATGTATATAAACATAACAGTGTACAGCGGGCCATAAGGCCAAGGTAAGTTATAAAGACTAAGATATAACCTATGTAAGTCTACAATGCCATACCCTGGAATAAACATATAATTAGTAATAGTAGTATATAAATATATAATAATACATAATCATTATTGTATTATATATTGTATTATATTCTATTAAATACTAATTACATGTTTATGGCATTGCAGACCTACATAGGTTATGTCTTAGTCTTTATAACTTACCTTGGCCTTATGGCCCGCTGTACACTGTTATGTTTAAATACATATTCAGCATTTATATAGCACATATTATACTTTTACTATGATAACTTTATATACACACTGAGTGATCACTGAATTACAATAATTACAACCACCCTATGAAAACTAAATGTGACTACGAGAATGCAGAGTTAGTCGACCTACGTAGCATAGATAAGGTGTCGGCGGTTCTGTAGGTAGTAGAATTCCGAGGGTGATGCGTAAAAGGAAGGATTTATCGGACTTTAATAAAGAACAGATTGTGGGTGTTCAACAAACTGGTTCCTCGATTTCCCAAACGGCTCAACTGGTGGGGTCTTCGACAGCCGCCGTAGTTAAAATGCACCAGGACTGGCGTCAAAATGGTCAAAAAACGACCCGACGGCAAATCTGCAAAGGTCAGCGAGGGGTTGATGTTAGAGGTGAGCGCCGGGTCCGACGACTCACACAGGCGCAGCACTTTTGGTATTTGGGATTGCGGCTCCTGGGATTTCTCCCATCTCCGCGGTGTTCTCTGTATCGAGTGACAGTACCCTGTCAAGCCAGAGATTTAAAGTGTGTGGATCGTAGAGTGTAGAGTGTAGAGTGTGTTTAGTGTCAAACGGCACCAGGGGTTTCCCCCATCTCCGCATGCTATACATTGTGGGTGTGAAACAGAACACTGTCAATGCCAAAGGTTTAAAAGTATATGGATTTTGTATTTGTGTAGTGTCGTGTACCGTTGTTCATCTGGTCATTTAGCCGCTGGGCCCCTAATGGGACCCAACGTTGCCCCACTCCGCCCCGTGGAGGCAGACCGGGTACACTACTTAGTTATTTACTCTGGCAGGTCCTGCCACCTAATTTACTGAGATTTCAGTGGCATGGACCTAAAAAAAAAAAAAAAAAAAAAAACGCTATAGATAGGGGTCAGCCAAAACAAAGGGAGTACTAGTTGGGCGATTTGATGTTGTTAAGTTTTTGGGTGTAGGGCTCAAACAACTTGGAGTTGATTCAGACACTAGTTGTAAGTTAGAGAAGGGGAGGGAGACTGAAGACTGGGGGGAAAAGCCAGAGATACGGGGTCCATAGGGAAGATGACCCCAAGTCAGTGGAGCAGGCCCATGCCCACCAGAGTGAAAAAGAGGGGTGGAGAGGGGGAAGGACACCAGGGATGAACTCCCCCTCCCGCCAGGGAGTGGAGGCAAAGGACCACGCAAGAGAGCGTGGCTAGGGAGGCCTAAAGGCAGCAGCTGAGCTGTACTGGTGTAGGTTCTGTCACTCCTGGGACGAAGGAAAAAAGGAGTGTTTTTTTTTTTTTTTTTTTTTTTCCTTTTCCTGAGAGGACTGTCATATCCAGGAAGTTTCTTACTTTGATCTTCAATGGGTGGTGTTTGGGTGCCGAACCCGTCTAGCAGTGAAGACAGACTGCGCAAACTCTGTAAAGGCGGCATAGCGCTGCTCGTCCATTATAATCAGGTGCTCACAGTGCCGGGGATTTTCTTGCATTTTAGTGGAAAACCTTAGCCGGAACTCGTCATATTCATGGCAATCACACATCACGTGATCCCACGTTTCTTCAGCCCCGCAGTGACACAGTGGATCTTCTTCTATGCCTAGGGATGTTAGCTTCGCTTTAAAGGGTCCGTGGCCTGTCAATAGAAATGTAGTATGGAGGCCTGGTGAGTACCAGGGAGGAGGCTTTGGATTGATGAGGTTCACAGAGGGAATGAACTTTTTGGTTATCAATCCTTTGTTGGTGGTGTCCCATGTCTCTTGCCAGGTCCTGTACATAATTTCAGAGATTCTCTTCCTTTCCTGTTTGGGGTTGTTATCAAGGTTAAGAGTGATGCCTGCTGTTTCGGTGGGAATACTCTTCTTCAATCGTTGATATAATCCTCTTCTTATTACCTCTAGGTGTAGGGGTATACATCCAGCTAGCACCTGTAGAGCTGGGGTGCTTACTGTACGGCACGCCCTTGTTACGGCAAGGAGCATAGAACGCTGTATGGAGTCTAGTTTACGGCGATTTCGGTCAAGGGAGGCCCTAGTACACCATACTGAGGCTCCATAGCAAGCTATTGGCACAAATATGGCATTATGGAGTGGATCGTGTATAGTGTAGTCTGTTGTGCCCATCGTTCATCTGGCTTATTGGCCATCGGGCCCCTGATGGGACCCGATGTTGCCCGTACCGCGCCACGTGGAGGCTAGCCAGGTATTACCAGTAAGGAATCAGTACTCTGGCAGGTCCTGCCACTTACTTTCCTCAGATTTCAGTGGCTAGGACCTATAAAAAAAAAAAAGAAAAAAGAAAAAGACATTGCTTTAATCGCTGTTGGTGCTTTTGTTTGTCCAAGAGATTTGCCTTAACAGCGAGAAGGGATCGCACGCTGGATGAGTTTTATTTTTGGCCGAAAAGGGTCGGGCAGGCAATTTTGGTGTAGTTACAATTTTGACATGTGGGGCTGTGCGCTGTGAAGGTAGACAGATTTGGGTGGGAGAAGGAAGGCTGGAGGGCAGAAAAAGAAGAAAGGGACCGATAGAGGAGGTGGCCCCCAAATGTTCAGCGGGCATGCCCATGCCACACCAGAGGGAAAGTGGATTTTGCAGGGAGAAGAGGGGACAGGGGTGTCCCCCGCCGGGAAAAGGAGATTAAGTAGGCTCGGAAAGGTGTCGGACCTGGGTCGCCATTCGGCTAGTTGGCAGCAAAGTTCACTTTGACTGGGCGCAGCACTGTTGAAGAGTTGAATACCCAATACAACATGGGCCCACCGGGCTAGCCGGGTGGGTAAAGTCCCTCCCTAGCAACCCAAAGGTCGCTGGTTCGAAACCCGCCTCGGGCTTGGATCACAGTAGAAAATGCAAAAACTTTGGGAGGTTCAATATGGCCACAGAAGCCGATGCGTCAACAACTAACAAAAAAAAAAAAAAAAAAAAATATATGTATATAACATGGGCCAATCCGGAACGGATTGGCCCATGTTAAGGTTGCTAAGGTTGCTGTGAAGAGGAAATTAACATCAATTCAAAGATCTCTTCTTCTCACTGTTCACTGCGTCCCTCGCACGATTTCAAATAATGCAGCTCAAATTCCTGGTGGTGAAATGCCCATAGATTTATATATTTTATTCAGAGGCACCATCTACAAGTTAAAGAACCGCAATATCCTGCGTCCTGTTTGCAATGGATTCCGCTGGTTTGCAATGGATCCTGTTGTCTGGTGTCGGTCCCTCTTGTCCTGTAGGAGTAAATAGAGGTCATCATTGGGCGTTGTTTTTCGTGGACGACCACCACTGGTCCTTCGAACAGCTGTACCTGTCGTTTTGAAGATCGACCACTCACGTGAGACGATGCTATGGGCGACACCGAACTCTGCAGCCACACTGCTTGTACTTCGACTTTCCCAATTATTGGACCCACCCCGGGTAGGGTGATCCAGACGTTGTCTACTGGCCATTTCGTTGTCTGTAGCACTGTATGAATCGTACCAATGGAACGTGTGTAACAATCGTGCTCATCTACCATTCGGTAGTTTGCACATAACTGCTGAACTGCTGCTTTTATCTGTTTATGTGAGCCCTCTCATCACGATTCAAATTTTTGCAAATGCACCAGCTTTCTACTGAACGGCCACAGTTATGCAAATCACCACAGGCTCTTTCGTTTGATTTTGTGGTTGTAACCTTTAGAAATAGTGTTCGTCCTTAACTTTTGCACACCGCCAAATTCTAATGAACGCCTAAATTCTACCACTTTCGTGTAAATCTCTTTCGGCCAAATTGCAGTGAACATCCCCCCCCCCTTTTTTTTTTTAGGCTTGCCACTGAAATCCTTGGAAATTAGGTGGTGGAGCCTGACAGGATACTTAAATAATCTACTGGGTGCCTCACCTATGTCCTTGTGGCAAAGTGTGGGCAACTGTGGGTCCCAATAGGGGACAACTAACACTGTCATCTTTCATCTAGCGTATAGCCTCACGTCTAAATTTAATAACATCAAAATTTTGCCCGACTTATTAGGCCTTTTAACACCTCTCTAGCTTTCAACTCCAAACAGCGATTTCCTAACAGCAATCCCATTAAGCATTAATGTCAAACTCTTGATATATATATATATATATATATATATTTAGGTCCTATAGCCACTGAAACCCCAGGAAACCAGGTGGCAAGACATGCCAGAGCAATTTGTTGTTGTTGTTGTTATTTGGTTTTTAGGAGCATTAGCAACTAAGGGCGTATTACTCCGGGGATATGCGGTGGTCATTCCCTGACCTTTCCGCATCCTCCGTATTTGGTGGCTCACAGGCTCGAACCCCGGTCTGATCAAGAAGCGTGTGCTACGCACTTCTGCTCCCGCCCACGGCTACGGAGGCGCCTTCAACTTTTTGTGATACTGGACACATCCGGCTAGCCTCCACGTGGCGAGGTATGGACAACGTCGGGCCCACTAGCGGCCTGGCGGCCAATAAGTCGGATAAACAATGGGCACAACACATCACACCGCACAGACATGGCCCACACGCTTTCAAGTCTCTGGCTTGACAGTGTACTGTCCTCGATACAGCGAAACACACGCGGAGATGGGAGAAATCTCAGGTGCCGTCTGACACGAACATACCTCATACCTTTTATACACCAGTGTGAGGGAAGAATTTCTTGGTATACTTCGGAAAAAAAAAAAAAAAAACCCTCAAGTTCATTATTTGATTCTTATAACATCCTGCTTGCTGGACCCTGATAGATACCATACTGATCCAACACCACATAGCTCAATATAAAATTCAAACTATATGCTGAAAAATGCCACTTTTGGATTAGATTATATAAATCGTGCAGTGACAGTCTCATTGCGATTTTCATCACAGCAACTTTCATCACAGCGACTTTCATCACTCCTAATTTCCTCATCAAATGATTTCCTAGACTGCGTGGGAAATGATGAATTGTAAAACTATGTATTGTAGAGGCACAGTCTCATTGTGGCTGTTGACCTCATTCCTGACGCTTGACGTTTTTGTCATCTTTATCCAGTACATATCTTCTGTGGAAGATTGAAAAGCAACATTTATAATTGTTGAGTGCCTTTGACTGGGAGGATGACGAGGATCATTATGCTCTTCCGTGGCAGTGGCCTCTTGTAAGGTTGATATTTCAAGTTGAGCAACCTCTCTTTGGTCCAGCTAATATTAATGGGCTTCGACAGTCTCATTGTGGTTGTTCATAAAAAACGTCATCATTAAATTTCGATCAAATTTTCCTCTGAGTTTGAGTGCATGGCAATCAGCGCTTTATAGAGAAACAGTCTCATTGCGGCTGTTGTTTCCCTGTTGATGCTACTGGCTTTATCATCTGCTTCCAGTGCGCCTCTTCTGGTGGAAGACTGTAAAGATGTATTTCATTGCTACGTATCTTGGAGGGGAGGAGACGAATATCAACATGCTTTCTGTGCCAGTAGTCTCATTTTGACTACTTGCCACCGGCTGTCCTTTTAAATGCTTTTGTACAAAGTTTTAACACTTAAATTTCCTTTTTGCAATATCTTAAAGTTAAATTTAAGCCGGGTAAAAATCGCAATATTTGCTGAGTAAAATAATCAATAGGTTAATTTACACAGAGCTTCTTTTTTTTTTTTCTTTTTGCTGGCTCCCTGGTTTGGGCAACCTGGGAGCGGGATTGTTGACGCCCACCGGTATTGCACCTCTCCGATGGGTGCGGGATTCTGTGCGTTTCAGCACTACGGGTGATAGTGGACCCAAACGAGCACATTAGGCTGACACACGAGGGCCAACACTTTTTCGGGCCCGCTCTGCGCCAACACAGATGAACAAGGTGGAGAAGGGCAAATGCCTAGGAGGAGCCACCAGCGATACCACACGCACACACACACACACACAGACACACACTTTAGGAGGGAGGAATGTCTAAGGATAATGATTGTTTTTATTTTATTTGTTATCCGTAAAATAAGAACATTCTGCTCCCATGGGTACTCGTCAAAACATCACGGGTGATAAAATACACGTCTGTTTTGTCGTCCGGTGAGTATCTGCTTTTGGGGGTCCTCGGGTTGGCGGTCCCAATCCGGTTTGCCAGTAATATGAAAGGTGCAATAGGGGGGAGGATTCCGTGACAAAACAAAACAAATGCTTTGTTAGGTTGTTTGGAATCGATTGCAAAATTTCTTCTACTGATTGAACTGTCTGTCGTTGATTCATTTTACCAAGAAGACGTGGACAATATTTAGAGTTTTAGAAGTCTGTTTATGATGCTACAGTTGTTGGCAGCCACAACTGTCTAAGATAGCGAGGAGTTGCTAGTGTATCTTTGATGTGTGTGTGTTTTCTGAATTAATTAATTTATATATTTTATATCATCGAAGTTTCTTGCGACGACCGACTAACTGGTTAAAATGAATTTATTAAAATAAAAACATACATCAGATAAAACAGAAATAAAGTAAAAGCGTTAAAATAGAGTAAGATAAAAGCGTAGTAGATTTCGAAGCGAAGTGCTTCTTCATCAGCTAGTCTGTGACTGGTGTACTTTAGTAGATATTAATGGTTACAATAGAACAAGTCAGCTGGGCATTATCACGAGTCTGGTGTCGGTACACGTGACTTACGTACACGTGATGATCGCCAGCGCTCCTCGCACTGCAATACAGTTCAATCTATAATAGGGTTCGAGTGTACTCCCCTCGTTCGATTCATAGTACTATATTGGTGGCTATGTGTAGTGCTTCAAGCCATGAGCGCTGGCGGTAATCACGTGAATAGTCGACGATTTCAATATCCCGTCGGGGTTCAAAATTGTGCCGCTCAACCCAATAATGTTCGGCGACTGCGGAGCGTTCAAAATTAGCGGTTCGCACAGTTTTTTATTTTTATTTTAATAAATTTATTTAAGCAGTTAGTTGGTCGTCGCGAGAAACTTTGATGATATAAATGCAACCCGACGCACACGGCCTGTTTTCTATTATATATTTTGAATAAAAATGTACAAAAACATATTCAAGTCCTTTTTTAAAAGGGTCAGTCCACACTGCTGCGCTCGCGCCTTTATCTCTCACTTTCTTTTTTTCTGATCGCCAGTGATGGATCGTTGTAGTTGTTTCTCTCTCTTCGCAGGAAACTCCAGGAGGGTGTTCGCTGTCTCGAGGACCACACCAACCACTGCTTCACCAGCGCGCAGCGGAGGCTCTTTGACTCAGTGGTGTCCGAATCGCGGCAAGTCATCCAAGATTTGTGCGTTCCAGGGGAGCTCCAGGATGGTGAGTGGTTGTTTGTTTGTTGCTGTTGGGTCAGTTGACGGGGTGAAATCGTATTTCATCTCGCGAGGGGACGTTTGTACAGGGGCTACTTTTTCTCATTTACGGTGGGTCGTCGCAAGGTAGTCCTCGTGCACATTCATCGCATACGCGTTGGCAGAGCAATGTGCTCTTCTTTCTTCCCCATCGCAAAATGCACGGGGGAAGAAGGAAACTTAAAAGAAGGAAAGAATCTTAAAATATAAGAAGGTGTCTTCCTTCTTCCCCCTCTGCAAATCTGAGACCCCCACTTACTTGAAAACACCAAACCCGAAATTGGCGAATTCTCTCCACTGAACAGAATCGTCTTATGCGATGATGGCAGACGACAAAAGTATCAGTTGGAAGAGGAGCGGCCGGAAAAGTGCACCGCCTGCTCGGATAAGAAAGAAAGAATCTTTCTTTGTTTCGCCAAACATAAATATAGCACCACATTGGTAAAGTGCAAAATGTCTTTACGGTCAAACGGCACCAGGGGTTCCCCCCCATCTCCGCGTGGTATAAACTGAATTGTCTTGTGATACAGAACACTGTTAAGGCCAGAGATTTAAAATATGTGGGTGTTGTTTACGTGTACTGTTGTATACGTTGTTCTTCTGGCCATTTAGCCGCTAGGCCCCTGCTGAGCCCCAACGCAGTACATTTGTAAGAGACAAATTCCATTCACGGAAGAAAATGACAGAGGATTCGCATAAAATGAAATATAAAAGAAGAGCTAAAATATAAGAGTGAAAGTCTCAATACTACATTTCTGTGTAGAGTCGTGTCAGTTGTGGTAAAAAGTTCAGCTTAACATCACATCTACTGAAACAACCCATGCGAGTTACGCGCTGATTCAAATAATTACACACAATGGCGCACACAGTTGTTGACACAGAACTGCTAGGCAACAGGAGCCACACCGCGCTTTGTGTTCTATAGTTCTGATCTTCTACAAGCTTATCAAAGTCAGTTCCCATAAGCTGTGAATTGACTGCAACGCTCTCGATCGTAAGGACCTGTCGGCCATCTTCAGTCTGTTCGCTATCATCCTCGGGGATTTCGTGCCTCTTAAAGTAGATGGTGGAATGTGCCACTCACATAGCTGCCAGAAGCAAGGTGAAGAGATCATCTTTATTGTGGTTAACAATCCAGGCAATGATGTCTAGTAAACGCTGTACTTTCAGCTCTTCAACAAGCTGCGTGGTCCTTCACTGATGGAGGCGGCTGTGTTTGTTGTTGGCCCACTTCAGCAGTCGCAAATATTCTCCTAGACTAGGTGGCTGACGCTCACATTTCAGCACCATACAATATGGCCGAATACACTGTGGTTCTTATATAGCTTGCAGTTGTTGTAGTTTGTTTCAAGTGCAAGAGGTGCTGTTTGGTTGTCCATCGTAAGAAGTTCATTCTATTTACAAGCATAAGTCAATATGAGACGTGAACGTAAGTCTAGTATCAAATAATATCCCGAGATCTCAACGAGTTGTGAAAATTGGAATAGTTATGCCATTTAGTTTTGGTTGTAAAAAGCGTAGGCGATTTTGTGAGCGAGTACACCATCATTACAGTCTTCTGAGAATTTAGGGCCAAGCCAAATTTATCTAAGTACACGAATAAGTTCAGAAGCTTATGATTAATCTGTTCACACAATGCACTACTGGTCATGGACTGTCGGATGGTCGTCATCCCTATCCTTGTAGAACGGGATCAGCATCGCGGTAAAGAGAACTCTGTGGGGGGGAGGATATTTTAATTATTCTCTTTCTTTATTTATTTTCTCTTTTGATTTTAATCTATCCCTTAGCTATTTCTTTCCCCCTTTACCTTGGAACCACAAAGGCTGTTGTTTTTATTTTCTTTATTCCTTTAAACAGGGGGGTCCTCACTTCCCTTCCAAGGCCCACACGCTACCTGCTGCATAATATATTATTCCCTTAATTTTATCCTGTTTGTTCATCAGAAGATCCAAGTACTGAGGACTTTATTTTATTATTTTTCTCTTTATTCTAGCTTCCCTAGCTTGGATAGTTCGTACTACTAATTATAGCTCTGAGGTCAATCTATTAAGACGAAACAAGGGGAATTAACATAACAAGTATTTATTTACCATTTGTATAACAATTATTTACACACACTATATATTCATGATTATCAAAATTTTACAACACAGTACTTATTATTATACAAGAAATGGTGTCCTCCCTTAATCACCCTTCTTAAACAATTCATAAACTTCCTATGTTCTGAATACAAAATCTTAAATATTCTATCTTATACACCTTTATATGGTCATATATATATCCTTTCCAACATAAACTGAATAACTCCAATAATTTTTCAGTCTCTCTCTTACATACTCTATGGAGGAAATTTCTACTGAATACACTTCACTCCGTTAATAGCATTTAGACAATTCATGAAATCAATTCTTACTTTTCACAAGTTTCTTATCAATATCTCTAATCACAGATGAGTAACATTCACTCACTCTCTTTCTCTCTCTCTCTATTTCTATTATATCCTATTGCTATCCTTACAATATAGTAGTCATCACGTTACAATAGTTCTCAAACTGTCCTGTCCATTTATTTCCCATGGATTTCTTTACAACACCGTTCTTGTTAGAAAAATTCACTAAACTGACTTACTTGGTATCTTTTTTCTACCACCTGGGTGAGTTTCCGATCTTTCAGGTCTTCCTCCGATTTCTTCCCTGATCTGCTAGGCTTACGGCTCTTTTCTACCTCCACGCCGATCTTCCCACACTCAGGACTTCCTCCAGGTCCCTTCCTCCTTTCTTCCTAAAGTAATGGAGAAATCAATTAACCGCCAACTCTTAAACTACCTAGAAACCTCTCGTCTGATCAATGATCGCCGATATGGATTCCGTCAGTGTCAATCCACTGGTAATATTCTGCCTTATGTTACCCATTTATGGACTAATTCAATGGAAAGGTTCGGTGAAACACAAGTAGTTGCTCTTCACATCTCAAAGGCTTTTGATCGTGTTTGGCATAAAGTCTTCTAAACAAGCTTCCATCTTATGGTTTGCCAACTGTTCTTAGTAATTGGTTATCCAGTTTTCTCTCTGATCGCTCACTGAGGGTGATGGTAGATAGCTCTCTGTCTTCTAACTTCTCCACTAATGCCGGTGTCCCCCAAGGTTCAGTTCTTTCCTCCACTCTTTTCCTCTTGTATATTAATGACCTTCTTCCATTGACTGGAAATCCTATCCATAGTTTTGCCGATGATAGCACATTGCATTCAACTTTCCATTTTGAGAAACCTTGTCCTGCTCAATCAGCTTCTACTTCTCGAAAATCTGCTACCAATTCCTTAAATGCCGATCTTCAGGTAATTCTCCAGTGGAGCAAAGACAACTTAGTTGATTTCAACCCTTCTAAAACTCAGTCTTGTCTTATATCTCGCAAAAATGATTTTTCTGCTCCTATGCTTATCTTTAGCGACACTCCGATTTCTAGACAAAATGATTTATCTCGTTTGGGGATTACCCTGACTTCTAATCTCTCTTGGCACAAGCACATTACAAATATTGCTTCCTCTGCATCTAAAAAAACTGGTTTTCTCTTTCGCTCTCGGCGTTACTTTTCTCCCAAACAGCTGCTCACTCTGTATAAATCGCAAATCCGCCCTGCCATGGAATATTGTTCCCACATCTGGGGTGGTGCCCCCAAAACCTCTTTCAGGCTTCTTGATTCCATTCAGAAAAGGGCAGTTAGGTTAATTAATGATTCATCTCTAACAGAGTCTCTCCACTCGCTTTCTCATAGACGCACTGTTTCTGCTGCATGCCTCTTCTACAGATACTTCCATGGGCACTGTTCTTCTGAATTGGCTTCTATAATTCCCGCTCTCCCTTTCAAAACAGTCCGAACCCGTGGCTCCACCAGCCAACTTCCATTTACTGTCCAACTTCAAACCCACAGAACCAACTTTTCATCTTCCTCGTTTATTCATTCAACTGCCGTTTTCTGGAACAACCTTCCTTCGTACGTATTTCCTGAAAATTACAGTCTACAGAAGTTCAAGTCCAATGTCAACAAATATCTTCTTTCGTCTTCTTAACCTCAAACCCAAGCACGGTACTAAGTACTATAGGTTCTAATACCTCTCGTGTTTGGGGTTCACATAAAAAAAAAAAAAAAAAAAAAAAAAAAGGTCATTCTGCCTTTCGCTATTACCTTTACCCACTCAGCTATCATGATCGGACTTTCCGTACGCGTTTCCCGCACTCAAATTTTTCTTTCCGCCACTCTCACGCGCCTCCCCGGGATTCTCCTCCGGATCCTTCCCTTCAGGTTTCGGGAGTCTAACTCTGACTCCTCGGCTCGGCTCGGCTCTTCATCACTTTTTTTGTTCCAAACTCTCCCTTATTTTTCGTCCAATCATTAGTTCTCTATCCATCTTCATCTCTAATTTCATTTGCTTATTTTTTTTTCTCGTCGTCCCGACCCGCGTCTGGTAGGTCGAGCTCCCTTCTTTGTGTCGAGAACATCCGGGCACTAAGCAATCTGTAGAACTATCTTTGGGATGCCCGCTACCACTTACCACTTACCACTTACCCCTTACCGTCGAATACAAACCGCACCTACTCCTCACACTGTACAATCGATGCTTGGAAACAGGACATTTCCCAACTGCATGGAAAACAGCAAATTTAAAACTAATACTGAAAAATCCTACCAAAAATCCAGAATTTCCGGATTCATATCGACCCATCGCACTGCTCCTAGTGGCAAGCAAATTGTTTGAAAGATTACTCCATGTGAGAGTTATAAAACACTATGAAGCGACAGGCCTACATGCCAGAAATCAGTATGGCTTCAGACCAGGATCCTCAACTGTGGACGCACTGGGAAACTTGTTAAGGATATTCCAGGATTGTAGACGAAAGTATCTGCTGCTCATCTCTGTTGACTTTGCTGGGGCGTTTCATTCACTTTGGTGGCCAAGCGTCCTGGCAACGTTGAGGGAGGCTGAGGTGCCTCTTAACCTCTACAAAGTAATTAAAAGCTATTTAACGCAAAGAAGAGTGGAAATCAACGTACACTATCAAAAAATAACAAGAGAGGTGCACAGAGGATGTCCGCAGGGGTCGGTGCTCGGGCCGCTCTTGTGGACAATGGTCCTCGATGAATTCCTGACTACGGACCTGGGTTCTGTGGCAGCACACGCCTTCGCGGACGACTTGACATTGACGGTAGAGGCGGACTCCAGGGACTGCAGCGGCTGCAGCAATGGGCATCAAAGAACCAGCTGAAAATATTGTCAGACAAGACCTCATCGATCCTGCTAAAGGGGACTCTGCAACTACGACGACCCCTGCAAATTAAAATCAACAATGTAACAATCAAATTTGTGAGCCAACTGAAGTATCTGGGCGTTATCCTAGATAAAAACCTGACGTTCCAGCCGCATCTGAAATACATCAGAAGAAAAATCAGAGGATACTCTGGACTGGTAACCAGAATCACAAGGAAAGATTGGGGACTCAAGAAAAAAGCACTGATGCTTTACTACGAAACAACATTCCTGCCTGCAATCACCTATGCAGCAGCGGTGTTGTATCCAAAAACGACACTGTTAGTCAACAAAAGAACACTAGTAATGACCCAAAGGACCATACTGCTATCAACAACGCGCGCCTGCAGCACGGTAAGTACCCCAGCATTGCAGGTACTTGCTGGAGCGCTCCCTCTGGACCTGGAGGCAGTTCAGGCGGGGCTACTGTTTTTGCTGGCCAGGGGAGTGGCCGCTACCCACCAAGGATACACGACTGACCCGGCGGGCAACCTAAAACACGAAAAAAATAGGCTACAGACCCACCTCCTAGATCTTTGGCAGAGAAGATGGACAGAGACTACAAAAGGCGAAGTAACAAAAAGATTTCTACCAGACCTCCGGAAAATATACCCAAAGCAGCCGGCCTGGTACTTCCCAGGGTACCATATGACAACACTATTAACCGGACACAGACCCTACAAGGAGAAGCTGTTTGGCTTCCGGCTCGTTGAGGACCCCAACTGCATATGTGGGGAAAGTGAAAGCTGGAGCCACATAGTCTATGATTGTCAACACTATGAAGACCTCAGAGGGCTACTAATAACAAGGTTGAGATATTTTTTTGCAAAAATTAGCATTAGCATTAGTAGAGGCATTTGATGCAAGAAAGCAAGCTTATGCAGCATCAGCGAAAAAAAAAAAAAAAAACCCACTTCCACTTCACCCCTCTGTTCGTTCAAAATACCTGTCCAGCTGAGCCTTAAACTTATTTAGGCTATCTACCTCCACTACAAGGGATGGAAGTCTGTTCCACCAACCAACCACCCGCTGGCTAAAGGCAAATTTCCTCACGTCTATCCTACATCTGTCTTTTCTCAATTTGAATTTATGCCTTCTCAGGTGATTATTCTGAGCAAGAGGAAGAATCCCATCAGCATTGAGCATGCTCAAACCATTCAAGGCTTTATACACCTCTATCAGATCACCTCGCTGGTGCCTAGTCTCCAGACACTGTAATTTGCAAAACTTAAGCCTTTCTTCGTAAGAGCACCCCTTTGTTCCATTCACTAATCTTGTTGCCCTTCTCTGTACTCGTTCCAGCAGCTCTACATCCTTCTTGAAATGAGGCCTCCAGACCTGTATACAGTACTCTAGGTGTGGCCTGACCATTGCCTTATACAATGGAATAATCACCTCCTTATCCCTGCTGGAAAAATTCCTGTATATCATTGACAATACTCCATGAGCTACTTTTGCAGCCCGTCTGCACTGCTCAGAGAACTTCATATCTGCCTGCACAATCACCCCCAAGTCCCTTTCATTCTCTACCACTGTCAGTGTAGTACCACAGAGTTGATACGTTGCTCTGGGGTTGCTGTTTCCCATGTGTAGTACTTTACATTTGTCAATGTTAAACTTCATTTGCCACCTCTCAGCCCATCTGCTCAACCTTTCCAGATCCTGTTGCAGCAGCATAGTGTCAGTAGTGTCCTTGACAACCCTGCCAACCTTTGTATCATCTGCAAACTTGGACATTAAGCTTGATATACCATCATCAATATCATTTATAAATACAGAAAACAATAATGGACCCAACACTGAGCCCTGAGGGACTCCACTAATAACATTAGTCCACGATGAGTAGTGTCCATTGATTACCACTCTCTGTCTTCTCCCGCTCAACCACCCCTTTATCCATAGCAGCAATTTGCCTCCAATGTCACACTGCTCCAATTTGTGTAGCAGTCTTCCATGTGCAACAGTATCAAAAGCCTTTCTAAGATCCAAGTATATAATATCAAAGTTATTCCCTGCATCCAGTTCTTTTGTGACTGCATCATAGTATCCAATCAAGTTGGTCAGGCAAGACTTCCCCTTAACAAAACCATGCTGTGTCTGAGCTATAACTGAAGTCTTGTCTAAATGATCCTGCAGTGCTTCTTTAACCAGTGCCTCCATTAATTTTCCTGGAACAGAAGTTAAGCTCACAGGTCTATAATTACTTGTGTCAGCCTTTGATCCTCCTTTGTGAATTGGGGTCACATTTGCACATCTCCAGTCCATGGGTACTTCCCCTGAGTCCAAGGAAGCTCTCATAATTATGGCTAAGGGTTTGCTTACTTCCTTTGCTGCCTCCTTTAATATAACTGGATAGATCCCATCCACCCCGGGTGCCTTTCTTGTGTTTATCTTCAACAGTTTCTCCTCCACTTTACTCCCAGTTATTTCAAGATTCTGTAGCTTACTGCTAGAGTTGAATACACCTCTGGCATTCCCCTTGCTGAATAACTCCTCATGTGTGAATGTCGATGCAAAATATTCATTTAGTTTGTTAGCTATCTGAGCAGGATCATCAACAGTTGACCCATCAATATCAAGTGGACCAATCTGATTCATCCCCTTCCTTCTAGAGTTTACATAAGCAAAGAACTCTTTGCTGTTTTTCTTTGCATCCCTCGCCAAGGATTTTTCGTAATCTGCCTTCGCCTGCCTAACCTCCTTTGTAACTTGGTTACAGATCAACTTGTATCTATCATAGGCTTCTGTGTCATGTGTTAATTTGTAAGTATCCCATGCATTTTTCTTCTCTGCCATATGCCTCATTAGTTCATCTGACATCCATTTTGGCCTAAACCTTGAACAATATTTCTTAGTTGGTATGTAAAGCCTAGTATCTTCCAAGATAAGTTCTTTGAATGCTTCCCATTTTGCATTTGCTGTTGGTAACATCATCAGTTGGTCCCACTGTATAGAATTTAAATAATGTCTCAGTCCATCGTAGTCGCCTTTACGAAAGCAATAACCCTTCCCTTTACCCCTAATGGTAGTTACCTCTTTGAGTAAATCCCACCTCGGCACACTGTGATCACTGCCACCTAGTGGTTCCTTTATCTGCAGATTCTTAATGCATGAAGAATCACTGCTGATAATCAAATCAAGAGTATTACTCCCTCTAGTTGCCTCCCGAACATGCTGATGTAGAAAACAATCATCTAATAAATCCACAAAAAGCCTTGCTAGTGTGTGAGTGACCAGCCCCCAAATTCCAGTCAATATCTGGGAAATTAAAATCCCCCATTATAAGACTCTCTGATTTACTGGCCCATTCTATTTCCCTGTACAGTATCTTATTATACTCATCAGAGTCATTAGGCCTATAGCACACTCCTACTCTCAATTTTGATCTCCCAATGCTGATGTCACACCAAACTGACTCAACACTGCACTGTCCAGCGATGTCGACTGGCTTCACTGCCTTGGTTTTTATGTGTTTCTTAACTAATAGCATAACCCCCTCCCCCCTTCCTATCCTGTCTATCCTTTCTGTAGACGTTGTACTCCCCAAATTGCAGTTCTGCATCCCTTATATCTGTGTGACACCACGTCTCTGATATCCCAACAATATCTGCCTTTGATGTTTTGAGCAATACCTCAAATTCATCAAATTTATTTACTAAACTCCTAGCATTGGTGTACACGCAAGTATACCTGCACCTGTTTCTATTCTTAGCTACCCTAACACAACCCATGTGTTTACTTGTACCGCAATGAATCTCAGCAGTCTCTGAAATATCCTGCATCTTGTTTTTCAGGCTTCTGCTCATTCCAATAGAAGCAGTGCAAGAATCTCTTTCACCTCTGCCAGTGGCTACTGTCAATCTATTGGTCTTTGTCTCCCCCCAAGCTAGCAGTTTTCCGACCCACCTAACACTGCCTCGATAGCATCAGCAAATATTCTTGCACCCTTTCTATTTAAGTGTATCCCATCCCTGTAGAAGCAGTCTCTCCTGTTAACAAGTACAGACCAGGCTGAAAAATATTCTACCCCTTGAGCCTTGCACAATCTTTCCAGGGCCGAATTGATCGACAAGGCTCTCATCATATAGTCCCTCCTATCGTGTCTGGGCAGAATTGCAGACACTTTCAAATTATGGTTTTCATTTCTTTATTTTAAAGACAAGTTAAAGTTTTTCATTAAACATTTTCAATGAAAATGTTCAGAATTTCATATACATTATCATTTAGGGTTAAGTCAGAATTACAGGATTAAATTTAAAAATATATTTTTTCAAACTCCTCACACTGCTTAAAAATGACAGATCAATTGCAAGCATGATCTGAGAAACAGAAACTAACATTTACTGCTAAATGTAGTTCTTCACCTAGAGAATGCAATCAGAAAATATAATAAAAAGCAGAAACAGAAGAGGGCACACGGCTATGTGATTTTTAAAATATTTGCAAGTAGTGAGTGAGTCATATTTATCCCTCTGTATAAGACAATGGTAAGACTCCATTTAGAATATTATACTGAGTCATCTTATAGATTCTAGACTGGGTTCCAAGAAGGGCAAGCAGATTGATGAGGGGCATTTACCATAATCCACATGAAGATTGCATGCAGATTGCAACACTTTGCAACTACACAACTTCAGTCAGAGAACCAAACAGAGGCATAAGGCACCAAAGGGGAGTGGCATAGTAACTGAGGGAGGTATATTCACTTGCAGACAAATTCAACCTTAATTCTCGCCTTTTGTTCAACAGTGACCTGTACATGTTAAGTAATTCTGCCGGTCTCCTACTCTTAATATCATTAGTGCCAACGTGTACAACTATATCACCTTTTGTGCCCTTAAAAGATGATATTCGCTCTACAACGTCATCAACCTTCGCCCCTGGCAGACATACCCTGGTCCTGTTCCACCTATCTTTTTTTACAAAGCATGTTCCCTGTTTCCCTGACAATAGAGTCACCAACAACTACTAGTTCCTTCGGGACCAGCGCATTCTGCCTTATTATTTCCCAAAATATATATATCCCATAAGGACTTCTTCCCAAAAGGACTGGAGCACCACTTCCTGGACACTGAGGATGAATATAGGGCACTCTCCCAGTATGCGCAAGACCTATTCACCAGGAGAAAAACACTGATAGCTATCTACAGCAACGTACACAGAGATTGAAAAAAAATCGCCGCCAAATGTGACAGAAAACTGAAACCCTGCAGAAAACCAGTACTTGGACAAGAAGAGTGCTGATCACACGGAAGAGAAAAGCAAGGATGGGGGAATGCAGCACAGACAGTAGAGAACAGACAAAACGCAGCACAGTTGGAAACAGCTTGATGGCGATCTGAAGAGGACACCCTAGCTCTCTTCACCTATTATTTCCACTTCCTTGGGGGGAGGGGACATTTTTGTTCTTTCTCCTCCACCCCCAAACTTCTACTCTGGTGGGGCATGGGCATGCCCCACTGAAAACTGGGGCTATCTACTCTATTGGCCCCATATTTCTGTCTTTTCCCCCCATTCTTCGGTCTCCCTCCCCTCTCTACCTTCATCATAGCGAAAGCCCCGCACATCAAAACCTTAAAATGATAAAATTACCTTACGCCCAAAACTCGGCCTAGCAAACGAAAGCGACATTACCCCTACAATAGCGCAGATTTTTTATTTATTTATTTTTTCTTTATTTATTTATTTTATTTTTATATATATTTTTTTATTTTTTATTATTATTTTTATTTTTATTATATTTTTTATTTATTATTTTTTATTTTTTATTTATTATTTTTTATTTTTTATTATTATTATTATTTATTTTATTTTATTTTATTTTATTTTATTTATTTATTTATTTTTTATTTTTTTTTTTAAGGTCCTAGCCGCCGAAATCCCAGGAAATTAAGCGGCAGGACCTGCCAGAGTGAATCTACAGCTACTGGGTTCCTGGTCTGCCTCCACGGGGCGTAAGTGGGACAACGTTGGGCCTCAATAGGGGTCCAACGGCTAAATGACCAGATGAACAACGGTACAGAACACAACACACGAACAATTCCCACACACTTTTAAATCTCTGGCATTTCCCAGTGAACTGGTTCACCACACTGAAAGCAACACGGAGATGGGGAAATCCCTGGTGCCGTAAGACAACAACACACGCTTAGACTTACACTTACACTTACCTCTTCCGTCACGCTTCCTTCCAAGACACCACCTGGGAAATTATTGAGAGTGCCTCCCGTGTCGGCCTGTTTGGACTTTGTTTACCGCTCGAACAGGGTGAGCTCTCTGATCTGGGTCTTCCCTTTGGATGGAGTACGAAACCACTTTAGGGGTGTGGGCGTTCTTTTGTCCCCCGCTACCGTCAGTTGGCCACAGCCCTTTTTCGGTACACACGAACTGCGTCAAACTGGCCTACCCATTGTATCCCAGTTCGGTCAGCGCCCCTCCTGCTGTTAAGCTAATCTCTCAGTATTGAAAGGTGCACGCACAAGCAAATCTGCTGAGTGCTTATCTGTTAAAAACATTAGATATTGTAAATTATAAATTCCTAAAAATATATATAAGAATAGTTCTTACAACTCCACTTTGCACAACTCCTGCATGGATTGGGTGTTGGAGAATCTGATTCTCTGTATGGAAATACATGGAACGACAGTTTAGTAGGACTGGAGGAACTTCATCATGTTTCCCTATATTTGGAAGGTGTGTTGGAGCAGATGCAGTAGGGCACGTACATTTAGACTATCG
Organism: Mastigoproctus giganteus; assembly: GCF_048544385.1. NCBI lineage: Eukaryota > Metazoa > Arthropoda > Arachnida > Uropygi > Thelyphonidae > Mastigoproctus > Mastigoproctus giganteus. The sequence goes on from NC_143577.1 coordinate 258,341,307, forward strand.
CAGGCTGCTTTTATATCAGCATATATTTTAGCAACTTCATTTGTAGTTAGAAGGTTTGAACTTTGAGGGACTATTAGTCATAGCATAATGAATTTTTATTGAGGCTGGCTGGCCAGGATCTGTTGCATCAACTTTGGCAGTAGAGCTTCCTCCAGTATTTTTAAGACTGTGGACACGGTAGATATAGCCTATGGTGCTCCACGAGAGTAGGCTTTGTCATTTTTGGCATTGCGATGACAGCGTACTTATTCCAGTTTACAGAGAAAACTCGGCAAGCAAGGATAGAGGTATAAATTGCTCGGAGTGGTTCAATTAGAAATGAGCTGAGGCAGTTTGCCATGAAGTGTGCGACTCGATAGACACCAGCTGCCCTATGGCCCTAAGGGAGTTAATATTCTATATTAGCGCTTCCTTAGTGAAAGTAACAGACTCCAGCTCATAGCCAACCAACGGAACAGAGTCAAACTCCACTCTGCTGAAGGGTTAAATCAATCCCGTCCAGTTCCTGATTATGTGTCAGATTTATGCCAGCATCGCGGTAGCTTCCCCCCCTGTTAAGTGTATTCTTCATATAGCAGTTACTTGCTGTAGATTTTAGCCTATTATTATTATTTCCATCTGTTTATTCCAGTAAAGGAACGGTGAAGTGCCAGGAGGGTGCTAATTATATGTCAGGGTGCGAGATACTATGGGCAGTGGGTTACATATGCAGAGCACGTAGTCTCGTCCCCAAATACATTTTATATTTAATGAAATTACACATTAATCACTATGTACATACATTATACAAATCATATATTTATAATTCAGTAATTCCATATTAATTTACACAACTGTTAGGGAACGTATATTTTTCCAGTCAACAGCTTACCAAATTATTATTGTTCTTAAAGCAGAAAGTTTAACTTTTACTCACAATTCTTTGGTACTTTGCAGCCGATTCATATTTCGGTAAGTCTGTACGAATTCTGGAAGATCTCTTTCCGGTAAGAATTCTGGAAGATCTCCTTCCGGTATGCTGCATCCTCACACAGTTTTTCGGCATCTTTGTGCCTCTAGGGAGTTAAATATTTTCGCTGCATTTGATGAGAAGAATCTTTGCAGGCTACTAAAAGATTGTTCAGGACTGGACGCAGTGGATTATTTACTTCTCCGCAACGTCTAGCAGTGGCACGCGGTTTGACTACAATTTTATCCATGACTAGAGCATCTACTCTGCCTGTGAGCAGGACTGGAGCATCTACTCTGCCTGTGAGAATTTGTGCGAGAGTGTGTATGTTCCTGTTAATTGTCCGCTGCATCCAGGGTGTGATGTTAAGGTTTGAGTAGAGAATGGCCCTTGAGATAGTAAAAGAGTGGGCAGCAACTCTGTTAATCCATCGCAAGAACCAGTACTCGATTAAGTCCGTCCTTGGGATCGAGTACTGGTTCTTGCGATGGCTTAACAGAGTTGCTGGCCACCCTTTTACTATCTCAAGGGCCATTCTCTACTCAAACCTTAACATCACACCCTGGATGCAGCCGACAATTAACAGGAACATACACACTCTCGCACAAATGCTCACAGGCAGAGTGGATGCTCCAGTCCTGGATATTATTCTAGTCAAACCGCGTGCCACTGCTAGACGTTGCGGAGAAGTAAATAATCCACTGCGTCCAGTCCTGAACAATCTTAGTAGCCTGCAAAGATTCTTCCCATCAAATACAGCAAAAGTATTTAACTCCCTAGATGCATAAAGATGCCGAAAAACTGTGTGAGGATGCAGCATACCGGAAAGAGATCTTCCAGAATTCGTACAGACTTACCGAAATATGAATCGGCTGCAAAGTACCAAAGAATTGAGAGTAAAAGAGAAAATTTCTGCTTTAAGAACAATAATAATTTGTTGACTGTAAAAATATACTTTATTAGTGAATTGTAAATATAAGATTTGTATAATGGATGTACACAATCATTAATGTGTAATATATTAAACATAAAATGTGTACAGTATATAAATTTATGTTTAAATATAAAATATAATATTTCGGGACGAGACTACGTGTTCAGTACATGTAACCCACTGCACGTAGTATCTCGTACCCTGATATGTACTTAGCACCCTCCTGGCACTTTGCCGTCCCGGGGTGGTTTCCTTATGGAAATAAACAGATAATAATAATAATAATAATAATAATAATAATAATAATAATAATAATGTGAATCTGAAGACCAGATTTGCGAGGCATACATTGCACTTGGCAGGACACACTTTAAAATGTACTTGGTCGCTAGCTGAGGATCCCTAATTCCTACCAGTTCCTGTCTAGTAGCCCATAAAGCAGAGAATGTTATTGTCTTCATATGGGCGAAGTGTTGAGCAAAGGCGAGTCTGTCATCCCACTTAAGACCCAGGTCCAGGTGAGAGTGCACTTTTTCCACAGTAATCCCGTTCACAGAGATCGAAATGTCATTTTTATTCTGCTTGTAAGTTGTGGTCATTTGGGCAGACTATTGCTGTGTCTCTTGAGTAGTTAATTCCGTGTTGTACATCACTTGACAGTTTCCATTTTCTGCAGAGAAATGGAAAGGAGAGATTGAAATCGGTTCAGAAGCAAACTTACAAACGTTAAATATGTTATTGGCAAACAACTGTTCAATTTCACGCACAGCAACTTTCTGTTCCGATGGAAGGTGTAGGATGTACAAAGCTGCGGGAAATTTCTACAAACTTCCTATTGATTGTTTTCAGCGACCCCGCCCCTGTTTGGTTGAATAACCCCCCCCCCTCTCTCTCTCTCTCTCTCTCTCTCTCTCTCTCTCTCTCTCTGTGTCGCCAGATCATCTCTTGCGAACTGTCAATATTTGAAGAGACACTTTTGTCAAACAGCCAACATTAAATTCTGTTCGCGTTATTTCGGACATTTGTAAAGGGTATGACTGTTAGGGACGAATACCCTTCTGGCAGAATTGACCTCCGAGGGCGAAAATCTAAATAAATAAAGTCAGTTGATCGACAACGTTCATTTGGCATCCTCTGGCCAAATTCCGGTCAACTACTGTCGTAAGATGTCACGCATCGGAATACGCGATCTTCTGAACTGTCGGAGGAATCGTTACAACTTTTCAAAGACACTGAAGAAACGTTGCTGGTCGACAGGGTGCACTCAGCAATTCTCCGCCGCTCGACCTTCCTTCCTGGCCATCACAAATGACGGAGGGCGTGCAAACAGGAGCATCCCCAGCGGCTTCGCTCTGTCTCCGATATCTCGACATCCCTCGAGCGGTGGAAGCTCCCCGGCCCCCTACTCGCCCCGCCCTCACTCGTTTCATTAACCTTCTCTCGGCAAACACGACAAGCGCGGCAGCCCGGTCCTCCCACGCGGAAATAATCGTCGGCTCCGTGCAGCTTCGTTTACTTCATTAAACGCGATTAAACTCCGTCCGGGAATCCTTTCGGCGCTCGAGGGGCTGATAAACCACCCGCAGACTCCCACGCCGATTGGAAACACGCCGCAAACAGAACGCAGTCAAAAATCGCGAAATTAAACAACCCCCGGTAAGGGATAACGAACTGCAGCGATGTTTGACCATTCGCCTCGAGCGCCACAGCCTCCCTCGTTATCGCGATTGCGTTTTCCAGCGTGTCGTCGCTCGGGGAGAGTGCGACAAACGCTGGACGGGCTCTCTTCGCTCTCCCTCCTTCTTCGTTCTGTCTGCGTTACCGTGGCGACTGTCTGATAAGCGAAAGGAAAGAAAGAAAGAAAGAGGACGTCGGGGAGCCAGAAGACGATTTATTTCTGCGTGTATTCCGCCACCTGTTGAGCCGCGAGAATCCTCGTCTGATCTCCTACGAAAGTCTCTCACTCCCCCACCTCCTTCGGAGGATATTCCAGGAACCGCGATTCCCTATTTGGTGCCACACGTGCAAAGACTGCACGCTGCGCCGGGTGCTGCAGCTTTCCTGGTGATCGCTGTTTCCTGGTAGCTTAGTGGCCAGGAACAACACACAACTACGCAAGCACAGCAGTGCTCTCTTTTGTGGCCATCGTAAAGGGTTTTGTATGTGATCACAGAGAACCACGGCACAGATGAACTAACGTTTAGGGGCGCTGTACAGAAGACACAAAAATACATGTCCACATAGGTTTGTGTGAGTGGAGAGTATTGTTCTGTCGTTGTTGTGTTTGGTCGCTTGGCCACTCAGAAGCATCCCCCCCGGACACATGATTCTGGGTACTCGTCCACACCACGGGATGGGCCAGTCCCAGTAAAGCTCGTACCGTCTGAATTCAACATCACCGGACGTTGCCAAATGGTGGGGCAGCTTCCCCTCGGGGCCCACTCCAGAAGGGAAAAAATCCCGTGGTGAAAAACAAATAAAATATAAATAAAAATCCGAAGCTTGTTCTGACTCTGTTCATAACGATGGTTCATTACCGAAGAGCACTGTACGCTGTGTACCACACGCACGATTTAATCCCTCCAATAAGCGAGTTTCTTTTGCGTTCGTTTTAAAAACGAATGACTCGGAGAAATTGAAGTGTCTTCGCCGTGAATACAAACAAACAAACCTGAAGTTGGAGCTTTAACTGAGAGAGAGAGAGAGGGATGCAACTGCAGTCAGGTTCGTTGCAAAGTGTCCCCGAAGACGTGCATTTTTAATTAAACTCCATTTCAAGAAAAGCGCCGGTGTCCTTGTAGCCCTTAGAGAGCGTGAGAAACAGAAGATGGTCTCCAGGCTTTCTTGCTCCAGAAGAAGCGCATCAGACGTCGTAAGGAGGCATTCGAAAATGCTACAAGGGGCTGTCCGCTGACGTCTCAAGAAAGTGGTAAAAGGTGCGGCGAGAAGCTCGATCAAAATCGCTGAGATTATCTGCTGCTCGCCATATTGAGAACAGTGCGAAGCAGCTGCGTGAGGAAAAGAGAGATCCCCCTGTGTTCGGGGATGTCTTCCCTTTCACTGTTCGCAATTCGTCGGAGGCAGCGAACATCGGTGGAAATTTCGAAGGCTGCCGTGTGGAAGTCGATTGCTGATCAGAAAACGATGGTGGACACCCGCAGAAATGTTCTTATTTTCGGCTAAGAACCACCCGGGGAAAGCTCTTGAGCAGAGGGTGCACACACAAACATAACTTATACGTATAAATTGTAAAACATTTGTACTTATTTGCATATCGTTGTCTTATTATTTTTACATTCAAAGCGCAATTTGCGAGTTTACAAGAAATTAAAGCGACATCGTACGAAGTGTGGGTTGTTAATTTTTCAAAGTTGGAAAGGGCTTCGCCAACTTCAATCCGAACTAAAACTCACATCTCGCAAAGAGGATCATCTCCGATGCCACTCGCATTTCCGAAAAAAGAGCTGGCGAATCTCCATTAGAGATAACTGTGACTTCTAATCTCTCTCTCTCTCTCTCTCTCTCTCTCTCTCTCTCTCTCTCTCTCTTGGCATACAACAAGGATTAAAAGTCCAGAGTGCGATTACAAGTCCAGAGTGTAAAAGATAAAACAAAGAAAAGAAAACTTCGAAATATGAAACAATTTAAGGAATGCGTTGAAAAACATTAAAAATGATGAATGCAAGAATAGCCTTCTTTTGCAGTACATGTTTGGTAATGATTATTTAGTACCTCCTTACAATAAAGTTCTTATATAAAAGTAATTTTGAAATTAGCCCAGAAATATTAGTGACCACAAAAATCAGCAAATTTCCAATGAACTCTAACACCAAATTGGAGGGTATTTGGGAGAATTGCTGTATTTCGTTATTCACACAATCGTTACATTTTATTTTCAATTCGGGATCGTGTTCTAAAGTAATCTAAAAAAGTGAAGATTACTGCTATTAGTCCCTCTTATAAGAAACGTGATAAAAGTATTCCTGCTTCTTCCACAAATCAAATTCACTCATAAAATTGCGCAAAATAACGGCTTTTTTCGATAATAAAACGCATCACATTCATCTTGGTTTTATAGAATCGACTGTTACGAATCTATTGACATGATATTAGGAAGGCGCTTGAGGACAGGTTGACAATCTATTCAGATCTTCAAAAAGCTTTCCATTGAGTCGCTCATTTTATGCTCGTGTATTAAAAGCGTGTTGATATGGGGATACTGGGAATTGGCTTTAACCTGGTTTCAAGATTATTTTAAGAATACGAAGGGTATTATCTATTTTAGTGATTCTTGTTCGGATTATATTAATATACAGACGGATCTCCCAGTGGGTTCCTCCCGCTTGGATCATTTGCTCTTTAGCATATTCTCGGATGATAACATTATACGGATGTTTACAGGAAGCCAACTTCAGTATCCTCACTCGTGCCGATGATGTGAAATTGTACAGAGAGATTAAGAATCAATGGATTTGTTACTCTCTCTCTCTCTCTCTCACTCTCCATATTGATGAATTACAAAAGGGTATTCAGTTCATCTTTAATTGGATTAAAATGCAAGGCCTGTCCATCCGTGAATATCGAAAACTGGCACGTCATAACTATAGTACTTCTCACAAACAATTAGTTGTTCGTTATAATTATTCTTTGGAATCGTCCTTACTCATTCTAAGAGTACACGAAATTGTCCATTTAGGAGTACTCTTTTAAGAACTACCAATGGTTCTTACGCCTCTCTCAACTAGCATTCTGCAATGCTATGATTAATAAAAAGAGCTCGCTTTCATTTTATTGGCCCCGATATTCCAAAATGGGCCTACGTATCATTTGTTCGACTAATTTTGGAGTACGCAATATATGTGTGGATCCCCTTTGGAAAATAAAAATGTCAGAACGGGTGCAAAAATCTCTTTATTTAGTTCTGGATTTTAATTCTTTTAAGGATTGGTGTAAGATTTTTAGTCTCCCCGCCTTAAAAGAGAGAAGAAATATGTCAGATTGTAATTTACTGCACTCTATAGTTGAAGGCCAAATCGATGCCCCCACCACGCAATAACTTCAACTGTCCCCCAGGGCCCCCGAGGGAACGCAATTTATTTCGTATCACCAAATGAAGAACAACTCGTCTTAAATTTGAATATTTCGATAGAATTTCTAAATGAAAACAAGATCTTTCTTAGTAAAACCAGGATTAAAAATGAAATCTGTCTTCTTATAGTTTACAATATTCGATTTTTCTGTTTTATGCGCCGTCTTAAAGATCTAAAATGTAAGTTTAATTTTAATATTTTCCATTTTATCTCTCGTTTTGAAAAGGATTCTTTTAAATTGAAACAACGTTTCCTTATTTATCGTACCCGCGCTTTAAAAACCCTTACAAATCCTTTGTTTGCCGAAGAGCGCGTGTGTTTTTCTTATTTAACGTTTAAATACGTACAAAACGTAAAAGAACGTGTGTGTCTCGAAGTAATCACGAATGGAAGGCTTGTGGAGATTAACAAAAAGGGGGAAAAAAAAAAGTACGGTTGACGAAGGTTTTCGAGGTCTTCTAGCGATTCACTTTAACTGTGGGCCCAGGGATGAACCCTGCGGGCCGCCGCATTTACCGAACCTGCTCAACTGCAAAATGCCTATTTTTAGATTAAGATTTGAGGCTCACTTTGGCGTCACTCTTACTTTCGCTTCATCTAAAAAAAAAAAAAAACAACAAACCGCTCGCTCGAATACCATCAAACCGAGCAAGAGTGTTGTGGTGTCCGTTGTGAACCCTGTGGGAAGGGCGCAGCAGTTTATTTCTCCACGTGTAGCAGTCCCGAAATACAAATTCTGTTCCGTTCGTTGCACCGTCCGTCTCTCTCTGCAGTTTCATTCTTCTTTCTTTCTTTCTTTCTTTCTTTCATCCTTAAATAACCAACGCCTTTCTGCGGCTGAGTTGGGCTCGTGTTGTTCTCGTCGGGTTCGGTTATTCAGAATTTAAGTTCGGTTTGGCCCTTCCGCGGTGAACTAACTGCGGGTTGCCGTGGAAACGGTAAAAATACACCTCACGCGCACTTAACGAGGGGGAACGCGAACGCCTTTGTGTTTCGAGAATACAAAAGAAGTTCGCAGAAGCGCGCGCTTTCCCAGAGCGGCCGTTATCAATTTTAAAGTTATTTTTCTTTTTATTTTCGTTCCATTTTAACGCTTCCAGTTCGTTAAACCGCGCGGATTAACGGAGGCGACACTCGAAACGCAGAAGCAGTCGCCATCCATTTTTAAAACTCGGCGAGTTCGTCGAATTGGCAAACGACCTTTTTTCAGCACCCAAATATCGGGTTGGGTTCGGTTTGTAATTTTATTATTATTATCCGTTTATTTCTCTTTCGAGACACCCGTAAACAGCACGTGACTAGAGGGTGTGATTACCGTATTTATCCAAACACCCCTCAAAGATTCGCCCGTCCGATATTTCAAAACGATTTCTTAAAAATAACTGCGGAGAGAGAGAGAGAGAGCGAATTAATTTAGTGAACACGTCAGGCTCCGTCTTCGTGACCGCCTTCCTCCGGTACTTTCCGTGTCTCGAGCGATCATGACGAGTCGTGGAAGTAAAAATCATCGCGCGTTATAAATAAATAAATAAGGGTCCTAACGAGAAGCCTCGCGGGCCTCCCTCTGACCGCGCAAACAAAAACGGAAATTTCTCGAAATGCGTTTTAAGGAATTTCTCTTTCTTCCGCAGATTATCTTCGCTACGCCCCCTGCTTCAAGAACATCTCGAAGGACGAGAGCAAGTGCGCGCTGCAGTACCAGGAGATGGTCCACCTGTCCAAGGTCGAGGACAACGCAAACATCGAAGAAGGACTGCGACAGACGTGTTGGTACGTATCATTCTCTCGTGGGGCGATGCCAACCGACCGACACGATTTCTGATTCTTTTGGGGGAAATAGTTTGGGTGGCCGCAATTTCTGCTCTCTTGCGGTGGCCCACCCTATAAGTTCTCTTTTTCTTGTTTCAAAATATTTCCGATTGTCTACCCTTCTGGGCAACGCCAAGAGGACGATTTCACTTTGGGATTCGGGTTTCTGCGCTGGTAGCGTAGTGGTATCGTCATCGTCCTCCCCACACCGGGTGGAAAAGGCCCGGGTTCGAATCCCGTCGATGACGCGAGGAACTTTAGTAGGCTTTTTTCACTCCGTGGCTCAGTTAGTCGGTCTCAGGCGTACATAGCGAGGTTTTTCCCAAAAACGGGGGTTTTTCGTCCAGCGAAACAGACAAATCGACCAGACAACACACGCAATTAACAGACATAAGATACGCAGCGCGGCAGATGAATTTAATTATTCGGCTGGTCTAAAAATATATAATTCTTTTGGGATTGGGGTGGGGGAATGTACAGCTCGATTTTTTCCCGGAAAGCTTTCACTTATTTTTGCAAGATCTTCGGTACATTCCTAAAGGTTCCTCGGTAGAATTCGAACTATTGACTTCCTCCTGTGGGTGCTCGAAATGTCGAAATGTTCTGAAATGTTATCTTGTCCTTCCATGGACCGTTCTTGTCAGTTGGATTTGACCCAGTGGTTTCGCAGCACCACAAAGTTAACATGGCGGAGTTGAACTTCTGTTTCAGACGCCGCTTCACATTAGACACGCATCGTCATCTTTTTCTTATTTCCACAGATGTGGCCGACGTTCTCTGACCTTCTGATTTTATCTGAACTGGACGATTGCACCATTTCAAACGGAGCGAAGAAACCAGACTCGCCCACCGAGAAAAATATTCCTCAGAGTCCTTCCTCCTTTAAAGAGTAGAGCGACAAAGTTGCGGCTTCGCTGGTCGTGTTTTGAATAGTGATTGTCTGACCCTCATTCATTTCAACTCAGTTTTGCTCCCTCATTTTAACCTTTGCGGATTCTCAATCTGTCGGAAATCTCGGGACGACCGAATTTTTTAAACTTCATTACTACGAAGCAGGCGGAACTCCCGTTCTCGACCTCCAAGAATTTGCATTTTTCTTATTTAATGTTTTTTATTGAAGACCCCAGCTTTGAAGAAATCCGAAAAATTATTAAGCGCTTAAAGAACTTTAAAGCACCGGGAGCTGATGGAATAACTGCAGGGTTGCTGAAGAACGGTGGATCGACACTTTGAAGAAGAATACATAATCTGAAGAATCAAATTGAATTATCTATTAATGGAGCACAGGTTAAGAAAGTCAGCTGATACATCGACTTAGGAGAGACGTGGGACGAGGGCCTCACCTTTCAAAGGCACTTTCAGAACACTAGAACAAAAATTCTCGCTGCCATCTGAGCTGTAAGACAGGAGATAACTGGGATTGGAAACCAGCAACTAGTGACCCATTACATCCAAAGATATATCGTTCCTGCTCCCCTTTATGCTTCAATTATTTGGTTCTGTGCCCCAAATACTTATATTAGGAAGTTTCTCAGCCTGGAATACCGGCTGCTCCGGTGGTTGAATAGGATTGCCGGGAATCCCTTTACCATATCGCCATACGGTATACAAACTTGAACACAGCTTCGTGGATTCAACCCTTAAGTAATATCTCTACTCTGGCACAACTTCCGCCTGGTAGATTGGATGCCCCTCAAATTGAAAACCTTTTGCTCAGGCCTCGTCCTGGTGCCAGGCTCGACACCCTCATAGCCTTCGTAGCACCCTCCATAACACGGAGGGATTAAGGCGGCTGTTTCCCGCAAATACTCTCGAGCTCTTTAGGGACCTTCAAAATCGACCCGAACAGGTTGTACTATGACAAAACTACAGGAAACTCCGGAAATGTATACCAAACTACAAATTTAATGAAGAAAGGCATTCAGGAATGAAGAGTTATCGTAACAAGAGACTTTGAGCGCCTATGAACTCTTAATAATCTGCATATAATGCTAAATAGTCTTCAAAAGATTCTCAAAGGACGGAGGAATACCATTGAACAGAATTGCTAAGAGACTCAATTCATCGTGTTAATGAGCGTAATTTTCCCTTGTTATTTACTTTTCTATTTTCTGATATTTTATTCCAACGATCTAATTTGTTTTGTTGAATGGACGTGTGAGCCACCCTCCTAGATATTTTCTGTACAGGGGTGTTTGATAATAATAATAATAATAATACAATACAACGAATAACCTGATAATAAGAATAATAAAAAATAATCATTGGAGAATAGCGGTATGGTTTCAAACCGAATCGCTCAACAAATGACCAGATTTTCATCTTGAGGCAGGTTCAGGAAAAAAGCATTTAAGTACACTTATTTCATCGATGTGTGGATTTCAAACAAACTTTTTGATTGCGTGAAGTGAGGAAATGATCTCCTTCTCCTGGGCATACCTGCAAAGATTGTTAGGCGCAGAAAAGGAACCCTGGCTGGCTCTAAGGCAGTGGTGAGAATTAACAACGACTTGACGACTCCCTTTGACATTAACACTGGTGTTACAGAAGGCGGTGAACTTTCTACTCTGTTATTCAACAACTTGGTTTTAGAGGCGGCTGTCAGAAAACTAGAAGTGATTGGACACGTGGACATAAACACAGTGCAGCTCTGTGCATATGCTGATGCTGTCGCTATTATCAATAGGACGAAAGGAGCACTAAAGGAAACAGTGGCCAGGCTGGATAGTGAAGCAAGAAGAGGACTTAGGATGAATGAAGCGAAGACAAAATATATGATAATCCGGAGAATGGCAGACAACGCTGAAAATTTAAGAAGCAGTGGCTTCTCGTTTGAGCATGTTCAGAATTTTACCTATTAGGTTCGCAGATAAACCAGTCAAACTGTATTAGAAATGAAATTAAGTCCCGTCCCGTATCCTGAGTGGAAACAGATGCTTCTGTGCATATGAAATCCAGAGTATTGAACACATTTAAAATTAGAATATACAAAATTGTCACTAGACCAGTTGTGACATACGGGTGTGAAGCTTGGACGTTTACGAGTAAAGATGGACAGTTGTTGAGAGTGTTCGTGCGTAGAATTTTACGTACAAGACATTGATGGATCCTGGAGGATCAGAATGAACCATAAACTTGACCATCTTATTCACAGTGCGGACATTGTCAGATTTGTGAAGAGCCCATAGATTTGCCTGGTTGGGATGACAGCGGAACAACTAACAGTATTATTATCATCAGTTTATTCAACGAACACCCCTGTGCAGAAATTATCTCGGAGGGTGGCTCATGCAGATATACAATTAAACTTATTAGAGTGTATCAGAAAATACATAAAATAAATAAATAAAGAGGAAAAATTATATGGATAGAGTCAGTTTCAATGTGAATCGAATCTCATAATCATTTTGCTGAACACCCCTATCGTCAGTCCAATAAGTCTTTTGAAGACACCTCTAGGACTGACGATATTCCGCCAGTTTTTTTTTCTTTTTTTTGTTTCTTTTTCTGAAAAAACAAAATCCGATTATGACAACAAACCGACAAACTTCCTACAAGACACAAATCCATATTAGAAACTAGGCAAAAATCGTATCAGATAATAAATTGATAAAGAATTAAAGATTGCGCTCCGGAGAAAAGATTGCAAGCAATCCGCACCCAGACCTCTTAGCCATACACCACGTTCGCTCCACATATTTGTTGTCATTAAAAACCCGACAAACAATTAAAGCATAATACGTTTTTAACAACCCCTAGTAACTTTCAAAAAGGCGTCAACAGCAAACTTAGCAAAATTTGTAGTTGACTTTCAACAAAACTTCTTCCAAATAAAAAGTACGGAACGCCTCTTTTCTTCAGTCCAAAATATAAAATTAGAACTCGATGACAAATTATATTCCTTCGATATAAAATCACTATATACAAACGTACACCCTCAAAAAGCGGTGAAGGCTACTCGGGACTTGTTGAGCAATGACCCCGCAATAAAAATCAAAACAAAATTAGAAATCACTGATATAATAAACATTATTATATCCTACTGTTATCCGCAAATCATTTCACCACGAAGGAGTCTTTTAGCAACAAGTGTTTGGGGTACCAATGGGCGGTTCTATAAGCGGACATTTCTCTGAAATTCACCTCCTGGAAGTAGAAAACCACCCCATTTCCAAGTACTCTTCCCCATTCCTTAAATTTTATGGAAGACTGTCCGCTTATAAGCAAACCAGATACCATAAATACAATCTTTCATGAGTTGAAAAATGTAGATGAAAGGCTACAATTCACAAGAGAAAATGAAGAAAACAGTAGCATAAACTTCCTAAATGTAACCTTAACAACAGATGGCACCAAAATATATCACAAACTTATAAAAAAGGGGAAATTATTTGCATTTTGATAGCTACGGACCCCTTCCTCACAATAAAATCAAATTGAATGGTCCAGTTCAACAATGCCTTCATGTATTCATCTATAGAGGATGATTGCAAGCAGGAAATCGAATCACTTAAAGACAGATTCCCCAACCGCGGTTACTCGAAATGTCTCATAAAGAATGCCTTAAATACTGTCGAAAGAAACAGTAAAGAAAAACCAAAAAGAGAAGCGCTAAAAAAGCAATTGAGAGGGCTCCCGTATATTGAAACGTACCAACAGCCTTTTAAAAAATTTTGAAAGATACCGGAGTAAACCTAGCCCTTGGCAGCTCCAGGGAACTATGGGCATACCTTAAAAATTCAACAAACAATAAAAAAACAACAAACAAACGTGTTTGTATGTACCTAATCTAATATATGTATATTTCCTATTATTAAACTTGTCGAAATCTATTTTTGTATCCGTTTTCGCTCTGTGTTACAGTGATTTTAGTTTTGATGATATGAATCCAGAGCGCACAGGCCTCTTTAATCATAAACAAACGTGGTTTATGCAATTCCTTGCACACCAGACTGCTATTGCATATACAGTATATAGGCAGCACGAGAACATCGTTACATATGAGAATCTAAAAGCAGTTTAAAAGTAGTCTCAAATAATACAGAAAAAATTAGTTCTGTGATGGCAGCTCACCACTTAGACACACGACTTCACCCATCTTTTGAAAACACCATAATAATAGACAAACAAGACAAAATTTAAGTTAGAAACCTGCAATAAGATCAGCAAACAGATCAATAAAGATGCTTCTTCTTCTGGCATTATAACCCAGGATGGATCTTAGTCTTCTCAACGATGTTCCACCAGTAAGCTCTCCCAGAAGTCAAACTTCTTCTTGTCATGATCTTTAAGTCCTCTTCTACGTCATCCATCCATCTTTTCCGCGGTCTTCCTCTTGCTCTCCTAAAATCTAAAACAAATATCCTACAAGCTCAAATTTAATAACAAAACATAACAACCCCCTCCCCCATCAAGGACCTCTACTAACGAGGACGGGTAGTCAACGCACCCGGATTTCCGAGTGGAAACTTTCATATCCACTCTCTCTCCAAAAAAACCTTGAAGCTTTTCTAATTTTGCCACGCGTGGATTTAGGATCAAAGCTTGCTTTTATTCCTTCGTCCTCTTACTTGGTTTATTTATTTCGATACTATTCTAATTACAACTTACCCGGATGCAGTCATTCCTAAAAAATCTGGGGTAAGAAAATTTCTGATTCAAAATATAAATATTTCTGAAACTTAAGATATCCCTTTAATATTTCTTAACAATCTAAATATCACTTTATTCGCACCGTTCATTTTTAATTTAAAATGAGGACACGGATCCTCCAAAACAGAAAATTAGAATCACAATAAGTCAGCATTCGTCCGATTTTAGGAAAATTAGAGGGGTCTCCACTACACAAGTTGTCCGTCCAACATGTCTACGATCAAGTTTCGAGACTCCACGATTCCCACGATGTTTTTTTACATGTTTTGGAACAACGCATCAACAATATCGATGTGTTGTTGTTGCAAATATTTCTAAAGCAAAAATAGGGAACTCGTAGGGACCGATCGTAGATTTGTTAGGCAAGGAGTTAATGGCATTGATGAGGATAATGAAATGGAAACTTATCAGGAGGAAGGCGAGAGGAAGACCGCGGAAAGTATGGATGGATGACGTAGAAGAGGACTTCAAGATTAAGAGAATAAAAAATTTTGAGAAGTTTTTGATTTCTGAGAGAGCTTTTACTGGTGGACCATCGTCGGGTAGGCTAACACCAACCCTGAGCTATAACGACAGAAGAAAAATATTTTTGATATTGCGTCGAATTTCTCGTGGTGTAGTTTGTCCTCCAAGTAGGCTTGCACTTCACACAAAGAAAGGAATCGTGCCTTTTGTAAAATTACTAAAAAAGTGTTTCCGCTGGGTGGGATTGAGATCAAGCGAGCCCTGTTGAAGGGTCACGAGGGGCTGTTAAATGGGGCTCGTGTTCGAGGCTAATTTAGAAACCTGGTATTAGTAATGTTTGCATGTGTGTGTGTGAATTGTGCGTGTGGGGGCACTAATTGCTCTCTTCTCTTTCTTTCAGCACGTTCACCCACTTTGTGCAGTGCAAGAACATGCACGTGGCCAAGGACTGCGGACCAAGGGCGGGGCAATTTCTGCGACGCCACATGGAGAGGATGTCGGGGTCGCTGATCACCCAACACTGCGCGGCCTACACCTTCGATGTGGAAGGCTGCGACGGAGCTTCTGGAACGGGGGTCCGTCATCGTAGTCTGTTTGCGTTCTGTATCCTTCCGCCGCTAACCTGGTCTTTGGGCGCTGTTTTTGTTGCCCGGTGAGACGCCACCTAGTGTATAGTGTACAAAGTAATAAAGTATTACTGTTTTCTAGCTGCTCGTCTCTCCCTCAAACGCTGCGGTAACACCCTCGCAATTACACCCACACCCACAACACCACCCCTCTTCCCCCACGTATGGCCCTCAAAATATTCACTCAGAGGGAGAAGAAATCCACCCATTCAAACAGCCAGCGAGCGTGTGACCTGTTAATTGCAACTAATCTCGCAAGAGGGCGTCTTTTGTGTGAGGAATCGAAAGGTATTCGTGCACTCGAGATTTCCAGCCCCGTCCTCCTTCGTCACATTTTGATGACTGCATTTGGATGCGCACTCTGCACTGCGCAGCCTTCCCGTGGACAGTGAGCGAAAAAGCCTTAAAAGGGGAAAGGGGACCGCCCAACATCTGATTAAGGGACAGACTCGGTGGATAATCGTTTTTAGTGGGGGACGACAAGGATGGCTCTGGGCATTTTGCGCACCGTGGCTGAGTTAGTTGGTTCCCGGGGAGTGTTGCACAGTGACTTCCTCGCTCGAACCGGATTTTCATCCGAACACAGACAAGCCGGTCGAATAACACGCAGTGCACTCACGCCTCGTATCCTTTGCTACTGGGGAGCTTAACACACACACACACACACACACACACACACAACATGGCACAAAATTTACGTAATCTTGTCCCTGCCCACAGGGATCTGACACAAATAAACAAATCTAATGTTTATTAGAGAAAGAGAAAGCAGACAAATCGCTTCCCGAATGCCAATTTGAGGGAGGCACTTCGAGTAACAGTTAATAACACAGTGGGACGACACGTTAATACAACGTGAGTAACAGAAGGCATCATGTAGTGTGCAGTGGACATGTGTTGTGTCTTGTGTAAAGACACAACACATGTCCACTGCCCCTAAACGTCGATTCAACTCCGCCATGATTCTCGGTGTTCTGTACAATGGCCACAAATGAGTGCAGTGCTATCTTTGCGTGTGTGTGTTTTTCGGTTCAGCCCTGTGAATGTTACGAAAAGCAGAGAGCATACTGTGTATATTGTACACCGGTATATAATATTAAAAATATTAATAAAACTATAAGTATTGCCTAAGAACCAAATTCTAATACATTTAGTTTTTAATTTTCAGTAAATATATTAATATTTGTTTTTCAAGTCGTTGAGAAATCAGAAGGTATTACGCTATTCACCTAAAACAATCCAGAAGGTTATGGCGTATACCTCCGCTACAGCCCTGGTTGTGTTGTTTAGTTGTTTCTGGCCGCTTTGCTACCAGGAATGCTGCTTCCCAGTACCCGTCCACGCCACGCGGAGGCGGGCCCAACTATACGCGTAGAAAACTAAATGTAATATTTCCAGCACCCATAGAAAGAAGTGTGAGTCTTGTGGGTGCAGCGGTCTCCTATAATCACGTACGGTAGTGAAGACCACAAAGAATTCCGCATCCACTGAAGAAAGTGCAATAGGAATGGATGCCAGCAGTTCCTATACCCAAGAAGCCCAAGTCTGGGCTTCCTGGTCTTGGGCTTTCATTACATCAAATGAAAATCCAAAAAAAAAAAAAAAAAAAAAACTCTCCCCAAAGGGACGATAGCATAATTAACAATTTTAGAATAAAAATATTTAAATGAACAAAATAATAAAATAAATAAACAATAAAGAAAATTAAGAAAAAAATTAATAAATTTAATCGGATAAAACTTTAAAATAATAATTATTATTAAAAAAAAGAGATAAAATAATTAAGAAAAAAAAGGAGAGACAGAAGAGATAATCAATTCAGTAATCCGCGTCGTCTGTTAAAAGCCCTAACTGATTAATTATTACTTGTTTTACCGGTAACTTAACTTAATACAATCCTCTTTTGTACATATGCTTTTATTGTTTGAATCTCTATCAATGTTTATCGTCCTGTTGGATTTCATATTATTGTTATTATATTTATTGATCTGATCTCAGATACACTGTTAATGGTTACCTGTTGTGTATCTTGTTATTAATAAAATAAAATAAATAAAAATAAAAAAAGTAGCAAATTCCTGTGCAGCTGCGAAGGCATTTTGATTTGCGTTTAAAAGATTCCTTCATTTCTTAAATCTTTTTTGGTAAACCGCGCAAAAGTCTTCAGAGGCGCCGCAGAAACAGGTCTCTCACGTAGACGGATTAAATTGAAGAACGTACGTGTGCTAGATGATAGAACTATTATTGGTCAGCCTGAGGGCACGAGTCCTTAGGCTGCCCAACGTGAGGAGTAAAAATTTTACTAAATCCTGTACAGCTAAATGCCCGTTAAAATAAATTTTAAGTACCGCATTAATTTATAATCCAAGAAAAGACTACAAAGAAAAGACTACACAGTTTGTGTAATCTTCTCCTAAAACTAGATATGAACCGTGGCAACACAGGCTACAGGTCATCAACCCTTTAAAACAATTGAACCAAAAATTCTCATTCCCAGAGAACAGATAAGTCCTTCTATGCATAGTCAGTACCTTTATATACATTCCAAATTATTACTAATTTAAGGGGCTTAAAGGGGAACAGGTATCCTGTGTATTATCAGACACTCAGCCTAAAACACTGATGGATCCAATATCTGTCTATTACAGAAGATTTAGGAGAAGTCCGGTTGACCTGCCTCCCTAAAATCCACTCATGCACACCTTCTCGATGGTAAGCCCTGTTACGTCACTTAGGTGGCAACGAACGTGTAGAGTGGTTCTCTTCAAGACGCCTGGTCAGCGTGAAGAGGAAAAGACCAAACCCTCCAGCACATGAAAGCACGACGAAACAAATGGCCCTCAGTCCCCAGCAGCTTTCACTCTCCCTCTTACGGCAGCGAGAGGATCAGAGTGGAAGCAGAGGGTGCTAAGAATCTCTGGGTACGACCAGGCTGCCATGCACGGAAAATGAACTTGGCCTGTTATAACGTAAGAACACTCATCGGTGAAGACAGGATATTAGAGCTGGAAAAGGAATTGGAAAATGTGAATTGGAATATCATCGGTTTGGCTGAAACAAGAAGAAGAAATGAATCACTTATAAGTTTACCGAGTGGAAATCTGCTGTACACCAATGGAAACAGTGAAAGAAGTGAAGGTGGAGTTGGGTTTCTGGTCCATAAAGATTTTAAAAATAACATTTTGGAATTCAAAAGTACATCACCAAGGGTGTCAAGACTAATACTCAAGATTTCTAAGAGATACAAGCTAAAGATTATAATGATTTATGCACCAACATCGAGCCATGATGATGAAGAGGTTGAAGAAATATATACAGAAATGGAGAGTCTTCTAGATGAGCAGAAAACCCACTACACTATTATTATGGGAGACTTCAATGCTAAGGTTGGAAAAAGACAAAACAGTGCAGAAAGGGGAACAATGGGAAATTTTGGAATTGGTGAAAGAAATGAAAGAGGTGAAAGACTTGTGGAATTTGCAGAATCTCAAGGATTGTCAGTAATGAACACTTTTTTCAAGAAAAGGGTGAACAGAAAGTGGACATGGAAGAGTCCAAATGGATTAACTACTAATGAAATCGACTTCATCCTCACTAACAGAAGATATATTGTGAATGATGTTACTGTCCTGAATAAGGTAAATGTTGGAAGTGATCACAGAATGGTAAGATGTACACTTGATATAGATGTAGGAAAGGAAAGGAAAAAACTGACCCGAGTAAATAATACAAAGGTCTTTGAGATAACAGAAGAGGAGAAAAAGCAGTATGTATTGGAACTTAAGAACAAGTATGAGCTTCTGCAGACTGCTGAGGACCAAGATATCGACGAGGAATATTACAACTTTTTGAAAGTGATAAAGCCCAAGAAATCCAAAGAAGAAAAAATTAGTCAAGAAACACTTGTCATGATGAACCGAAGACGACAAATGAAAAGCAAGAAAAACACTGACAGGGAGAAAATTGAGTATACTGAGTTATGCAAAGCCATTAGAAAGAGACTCAGAGAGGACATAAGAAGATTTAACACAAGAAAAGTAGAACAAGCATTAAGGGAAAACAAAGGAATTAAATCAGCAGCCATGAGCAGTAATACAGAAAGACAAATGATACTAAAACTGAAGAATAGCGATGGTGTACTTATAAACAGCAGAGAAGGCATAATTCAAATAGCAGAAGACTACTATAGAGAATTATACAAGGAGCAGGGGAATGATGCCAGCAGTGGGAAAGATGGATTGCAAAGTAGCAACACATACGACATACCCAATATTCTTCCTGATGAGGTAGAACATGCATTGAAGAAAATGAAGAATCAGAAAGCCCCGGGGGAAGATGAAGTTATTGTAGAGTTGTTAAAATTGGGAGGAAGAGACATAACACAAAAACTGGCAAGGCTCTTCACAAAGTGCATTAGAAAAGGTGTGACGCCTAAGCAGTGGAATAATGCAATCATAGTTTTGCTGCATAAGAAAGGAGATAAATCAGAAATTGGAAATTATAGGCCAATTAGCTTGTTATCCCACATCTACAAGTTGTTCACAAGGGTCATTACTAACAGATTAGACAGAATACTTGATGAGAATCAACCGAAAGAGCAAGCTGGCTTTAGGACAGGATTCTCAACTATGGATCACCTTCATGTAATATCACAGCTAATGGAGAAAGCAAATGAATATAAAACACCATTATGCCTGGCATTTGTGGATTATGAAAAGGCATTTGACTCCATACAGCATAAGGCAATGTTTCGGGCACTGGAAAGACAAGGCATTGATACCCCATATAGTATGATTTTGAAGAAAATATATGAGAGTGCTACTTCCTTTATTAGACTAGACAAAGACAGTAGGAAATTTAAAATTGAGAAAGGAGTTCGACAAGGAGACACAATATCTCCGAAGCTGTTTACTGCTGCCCTTGAGGAAGCTTTCAGAAGATTAGACTGGTCGCAGAAAGGAATCAATGTGAATGGAGAATACCTAAACCATTTACGATTTGCAGATGACATTGTGGTCATTAGCCACGATCCCAACGAATTAGAGGAAAATCTTAATCAGTTATGCACAGCTAGTAAGGATTTTGGACTAAAGATGAATATGGCTAAAACAAAAGTAATGATGAACAAGTATGCCACAGAAAGGGAAATAAAGATTGAAGGAGCAGTAATTGAAAAGGTGGAGTCATATACTTATCTGGGACAAGTCATTAGCTGTAATAATGATAAATGGCTGGAAGTCAAGAGAAGAATAAATTTTGGATGGATAGCATTCAGGAAATATAGTCACATACTGAGGAGCAATATCCCAGTTTGTCTGAAACGTAAAATAATGAATCAATGTATACTCCCCACCATGACTTATGGAAGTGAAACTTGGGCACTCACCAAAAGAATGGAAGAGAAGCTGAGAACTACACAGCGAAAAATGGAACGAATCATATTGGGAATCAGACTGTTAGATAAGAAGAGAAACACATGGATTAGTCAACAAACTCAAGTAAAGGACATTCTTATCAAAACTAAAGAACTAAAATGGTCCTGGTCAGGACACATAGCTCGAAGACATGATGACAGATGGACTAAGAAAATAACAGAATGGTATCCAAGAGGAGCTAGAAGAAAACCTGGAAGACAAAGGCGGAGATGGATAGATGAAATTCATGAGTTTGTGGGTAGTAAATGGATGGCCAGTGCTCAAAACAGAAGGAACTGGAAAGTTGCTGGAGAGGCCTTCATCCTGCAGTGGATTGAAAATGGCTGATGATGATGATGATGCATAGTCAGTACCTTTATATACATTCCAAATTATTACTAATTTAAGGAAACAAAATTTAGTTTTTAAGTTAAAAAGCTGTTTGATTTTCAAGATGCGAAGAACTTTGCGGAATTCCAATCTTTTTTTTCCATTCCAATCCAATTCCAATCTTTTTCTGACAAGATATTTAAAAGAAGACCCACCTTGTTTACTAATCCTAGAAGTGGACAGTAGACTGATGTTTTCATAAACTAATATTTCTACTAAGTTAGAAATGCTAATGCAATGATAAGAGTTTGGCCTTCACTGTGACGTGAGTAACCCTAGGAAACCATATGGCAGCCGCATATACTACAATTGGCAAAAATATAGCCTTATAATATAATGCCAAAGTGTTGTGCTTTATACCCCATTCAGCCCTTGAGAGCCTAATCACATTGGCAGTAAACGTGTTAATCTTTTCAGCTAAGTTCTTTACGTGGGGTATAAAAGAAACTTTATCATCAATTAAGAGACCAAGTTATTTATTTTGAGAGACATAAGGAATTTGGATATTGTTGATATGAAGTTTAATTGAAGAACACAAATTCAAACATGCAAATATACGTATAGACATCATGTAGACGTGTACACTGTACACTGTACACATGTAGACGTGTACAGTGTATGATGAGGGCTGCTCTAGAAGTTCAGTTCAACTCCGCCGTGGAACATTGTGATGATACAGAACTCTGTAAATGGCCAGCAGTGATTTAGGCCAGCAGTTTGTGAAGTGTTGTTTCAGGCCACTTTGTCACCAGGAAGGCGATCACCTGGAAAACATGTCCAGTGTCCGTCTACACCACACGGAGGTGTAGCGCAGCCCACCTTTACAATCTTGACAGAATGCTCAAAGCGAGCTTGGGATCATTCAAAAAACAAAAAAAGAAAATATAATCCAGTAGAAACCTGAAGGCAGAACACTCACACACGCACTCCACCATCCTCTGGCACACACCTGATAGGGCAGACAAAAATGAAATGAGAGAAGCAAAAACATGAGAAGGAATCCCGCACAGCTGCCAGCAATAATCCCAATGAGAGCCAGTGTGAGTCGAGCAGTGATCGTGGACAGAAGGTCCAGAAAGGATTCAACACAGTTGGAGCTCTGCAGCTGACGGCAGTGTAGCTTTGCGTGTGCGTAGACTCCGTTGTCTCAAACATCCAAAGTATAATAAACAAACCAATTAAGGCCAACCACCCCAATACTTGATATCGATGTTTTAGAAGGCGTACGCGCTTGTAACGCGTCCGAAGTCGTTGGCAGGCTTTTTATCCCAGCTTATGTCGTCCTACGCAGCGTTCGAAGTGTCCATCTACTTTGCATGCCTTTTTATCCTCTGCTTCCTGTAAAACTAACCGTTGGAAGGCGTCGCCGACGCTGCGCTTCAAGCGCTCGTCTAGCCCTTAGGATCCTTAGGACGGTTCGAGAATTTTCCCTAGATTTGCCAAGAGGACAATGGGACGGAAGCAGCCTATGATAGATAAGCTGATCTGTAACCAAGTTACAAAGGACGTTAGGCAGGCGAAGGAAGATGACGAGAAATCTTTGGCAAGGGATGCAAATAAAAACAGCAAAGAGTTCTTTACTAATGTAAACTCTAGAACGAAGGGGATGAATCAGGTTGGTCTACTTGATATCGATGGGTCAACTGTTGATGATCCTGCTCAGGTAGCTAACAAACTAAATGAATATTTTCCATCGACATTCACACATGAGGAGTTATTCAGGAAGGGGAATGCCATAGTTGAAGTAAACACTGGCAGTGAGCTAGATAATCTTGTAATAATTGAGAGTAAAGTGGAGGAGAAATTGTTGAATATAAACTTAAGAATGGCACATAGGATGGATGGGATCTATCCAGTTATATTAAAGGAGGCGGAAAAGGAAGTAAGCAAACCCTTACCTATAATTATGAGAGCTTCCTTGGACTCAGGGGAGGTACCCATGGATTGGAGATGTGCAAATGTGACCCCAATTCACAAAGGAGGATCAAAGGCTGACACAAGTAATTATACACCTGTTACTTTAACTACGGTTCCAAGAAAATTAATGGAGGCACTGGTTAAAGAAGCACTGCAGGATCATCTAGACAAGACTTCAGTTATAGCTCGGACACAGCATGGTTTTGTTAAGGGAAAGTCTTGCCTGACCAATTTGATTGGATACTATGATGCAGTCACAAAAGAACTGGATGCAGGGAATAACTTTGATATTATATACTTGGATCTTAGAAAGGCTTTTGATACTGTTGCACATGGAAGAC
Source organism: Mastigoproctus giganteus (assembly GCF_048544385.1). Classification (NCBI taxonomy): domain Eukaryota; kingdom Metazoa; phylum Arthropoda; class Arachnida; order Uropygi; family Thelyphonidae; genus Mastigoproctus; species Mastigoproctus giganteus. The sequence continues at coordinate 258,364,894 of NC_143577.1, forward strand.
TGCTGCACAAATTGGAGCAGTGTGGCATTGGAGGCAAATTGCTGCTATGGATAAAGGGGTGGTTGAGGGGGAGAATACAGAGAGTGGTAATCAATCGACACTGTTCATCGTGGACTAATGTTATTAGTGGAGTCCCTCAGGGTTCAGTGTTGGGTCCATTATTGTTTTCTGTATTTATATTTGATATTGATGATGGTATATCAAGCTTAATGCCCAAGTTTGCAGACGATAAAAAGGTTGGCAAGGTTGTTAAGGACATTACTGACGCTATGCTGCTGCAACAGGATCTGGAAAGGTTGAGCAGATGGGCTGAGAGGTGGAAAATGAAGTTTAACATTGAGAAATGTAAAGTACTACTTATGGAAAACAGCAACCCCAGAGCAACGTATCAACTCTGTGGTACTACACTGACAGTGGTAGAGAATGAGAAGGACCTGTGGGTAATTGTGCAAGCAGATATGAAGTTCTTTGAGTAGTGCAGACGGGCTGCAAGGGTAGCTCATGGTGTCTTGTCAATGATATACAGGGAATTTTTCTAGCAGGGATAAGGAGGTGATTATTCCCTTGTATAAGGCGATGGTCAGGCCACACATAGAGTACTGTATACAGGTCTGGAGGCCTCATTTCAAGAAGGATGTAGAGCTGCTGGAACGAGTACAGAGAAGGGCAACAAGATTAGTGAATGGAACAAAGGGGTGCTTCTTACGAAGAAAGGCTCAAGTTTTGCAAATTACAGTGTCTGGAGACTAGGCACCGGCGATGTGATCTGATTGAGGTGTATAAAGCCTTGAATGGTCTGAGCATGCTCAATGCTGATGGGATATTGCCTCTTGCTCAGAATAATCACCTGAGAGGGCATAAATTCAAATTGAGGAAAGACAGATGTAGGATAGACGTGCGGAAATTTACCTTTAGCCAGCGGGTGGTTGGTTGGTGGAACAGACTTCCATCCCTTGTCGTGGAAGTTGATAGCCTAAATAAATTTAAGGCTCAGCTGGACAGGTATTTCGAACGAACGGAGGGGGTGAAGTGGAAGTGGGTTTTTTCTTTTTCTTTTTTTTTTTTTTGGCTGATGCTGAGCATAAGCTTGCTTTCTTGCATTATATGCCTCTACTAATGCTAATGCAAAAAAGGATCGTCGAACTGAAGGTGGCTTATGTCTTTTCTTTATCAGGTACTTCTTGTGGTTTAAGTTTTCTATGGCTTGTGAAAGAAACTTTCCTGGAAGCATTAGGTTGGCTGAATCATTCTAGTTGGAGGTTTCCTGGGAGTTAGCCTGTACAGTATTGAAAATTTCAAGGGTGAAGGTTTTATCTCTCGTGATTTTATATTTGAAGCCCCAGGGGTTGGAGTTCCCAGTTTCCTTAACAAAACTCATCCAGGTTGCTGTTTTTTCTGGCTGCTATGGCGTTTAGTATAGTCGTTTTTCTTTTGGACGTAGTCGCTGTAGAATCGCTGAGCGTCTAGGGGCGGCCAGTCCCGGTAGCAGCGACGGCCCGCAGTACCAATCTCCGAAGTCTAGTGAGATCATTGGTCTCCTAAGTGGAGACAACAGGTCGGAATATTTTCCTTTTGTCAGATTTATAGGATTCTTTGAGGATTGCTTGTTGGAGATCAGTTGCCAGTTCATTGGCTTGTGTGGATTCATATTGATTTGGCTCACTTTCAGGGAAGTCTCCTTTAATACAACGTTCAAAGGATTGCCAGTCGACATTTCTAGTGGAGAACCTCACTAGTTCAGACAGTATTATCTGGTTGTCTTTTTTGAGTGTGGTTAAGTTTATGAGAAAAAGTATAACTCTGTGGTCGCTGAGGATCCAGTCTGGGATAACGTTCTAGTCGGAGACCAGGGAGCCAAGGTCCCTAGTGGAGATCGTGATATCGATGTTCCATTCACCTGTAGAGCTACCGTACTACCGTACGTGGTGTAGGGACTGGGTTGGTTATGTATTATTAGGTCCTCGAGAAGTGATCTACCAGCGTCAGCAGTAGGGCAAAACCACAACT